>NW_010331883.1:27439-39925 GCF_000700745.2 Antrostomus carolinensis
TTCCTGATCATAAAATAATATCCATCATTAGAAAGTTAGGTGTTAAAAAAATTAGATCTGATCCAGAGTTGTTTTGCTTGTAAAAATGATCGTGGTGCTCTGATTTCAATGTGTGCACCTATGTGTCTCTTGGGAACCCTCTGCTCCCTGTCTCTTACAGCCCTCATCTGGGTGCAGCATGTAAGCAGGGAACCCAGGGTTCCTGGTACCTCCCACCC
Organism: Antrostomus carolinensis; assembly: GCF_000700745.2. Taxonomy (NCBI): domain Eukaryota; kingdom Metazoa; phylum Chordata; class Aves; order Caprimulgiformes; family Caprimulgidae; genus Antrostomus; species Antrostomus carolinensis. The sequence goes on from NW_010331883.1 coordinate 27,658, forward strand.
AGGGTGACAGTCAGTGGAAGCAATCCTCCTCAATCGAAACTTTCCCTCTTTTCCCTGTGCAAAAGCAGAACGGGGTAAGAGTGTGGTGGAGTCTTTTTGCAAACCTTGGAGGAATGTGCTGTTTTCAAGGCTTCTTCCTCTCTATCAAATTTGACCAAACACAGCTAGCAGCTCAAAGGCAGAGAGAATGAACTGTAATAGCTGGACACAAGCGCTCAATCTCTTGCAATCCCCATAAAAGACTTGTTTCCAAAAAGACATAAACTGATTTTCCACAAGACAGAGACCAGGAGGGAGGAAGGTGTTTGGAACAGTTATACCTCTGTTGGATGTGCAATGAGCTTTGCAGATAGTCCTCTGTTGTTGTCCTTCGTGTTAACTGGACAGCCCAAGGAAGCTGTGAAGAGGGTTTCTCTCAGCTGGAACCCGGCCTGTGGTGCTGTTTCTAGTGGAGAGTCTCAGTGTGTCTGCAGGGAGGCTTAAGCCTCTTTCTAGGCACTAACCAACATTTGGCCTGGGGAGAGCAAATGAGTCACATCTATACAGCTCCCTGGCAAACAAAAGCCCTGTAAAACTCTGCTTTCTTTTAGTTAGGAGTTTCTCACAGGGAAGATATATTTTCATGGGAATTTACAATTTTTTGCCCCTGAGAGAAACTTCACTGTTTCCCTTAATCAAAATCCATGTCATTTTTACCACTGAACATCTCACTTCTTCCCATCTGGCCAAAAACACTCCAGTGAGACATTGGACTTGGAAGAACTTGCAAGCCTTGGAGGGCCAGATCCAGCGGACCAGGCTGACTCAGTTCCTTTATGGCTCTAGGCAGTGGGCTTGCCTATAAATGCATATCCCTGTGTGGATGTAACCCCAGCATGTGCAGTTCCTGGCAGATGTAGAGCAGAAGCCAAGAGACAGAGTAGATATAAACCGCACTCTCTCCTGGAATAGTTAAGCAAGACTGAAGTGCAGACTTCAATGGTACTTGAGCAGTGCTGAGGACAGGTCTGGTTTTGGCAGGCGCAGAACCATATGCTGTCTTGTGACCTAACTACTGGAAGTGATGGATTTACTGGGGAAAGACCTCGCCTGACCATGTGGACAGTGTGGAAGAGCCATGCACGCTGTCCATGCAGCATTTCCCAGCACTGCTGGGCAGCTGTGCACCAAGTTAGCACCAGATTGCAATGAGATGATCCATTTTATTTTGGACTTTGGTCCATCCAAAGTAAAATCTCCAAATCTCAAGCACTCGTGCCATGATGACACAGACTGTGCAACCTTTTATAACCTCATGTATAACCACATAGGGAAGAAGTTCTTGGGTCTATTTAGGATGTGTTTTGCTAGTGATCATGGGATGCTACAGAGAGATCTGAAGAAGAGCTAGTTGAAGTTTACCGTTAGATATATTTTCCCATCATTAAAATGGAAGGAAACCTCAAGGAAAAAATGTCAGGTTTTTAATTACTTCTGAGGAAATAAAACTCTGATAATTGCAAGCATTCAATTTGCAGTAGCCAGCAAGGGAAACATTTCTCTAACAACCAAAAAGTGGAAGTCTGCAGTCTGTCATGCAGATATTTCCTGCAATATCAAACTGGATAGCTTCTTCAGTTGCTGAAAACTGGAAAAAGAATCAATAGATTTTTCTTCTTGCAATAGAAAACACTTCTAGTTTGTGTGCACTCAGCAATTTTGCAGTGGAGGAATATTTTCTTGACCCCTCCCATGTCCGGTACTATGGCAGTAAAATACAGGCTATTTCTCTCTGTGGTGTTTTGCTTATACTCCTCTCCCTTCCCATTAGGATTTTGGCTGCAATTCCCAATTCTGAACTCACATGGGATGGACCTGGGGAGTAGAGAGACCTTTTTATTCCAAAGTAGGTTACCAGCAAGCATGTCAGTGAGAGGGGTGTCATTGGAAATGAGGTCTTCTTGTACTCTTAGGTGTGCTACCCTGTGCAAGCACTAGAAATTTGCGTAAGGCATCTTTATGTGTGGGATAAGGCATTGCTCCCTCACAGGAGGTTTGCTAGGTGACAGTTCCATGACACCTAGTCTTGCAACACTGATGTCAGCATCTGCTGTCCTATGCCACAGAGTGGAGGTGGTGGATGAGGGCAAGAAATGCAGGGCAAGAAGTGCTTAGTCTCCTTGGTCTGATAACCTGAGAGAATCTGGTAGTCCTTCAAAGCCAAAAATTATCAAATGAGATGACTAACCCCAGGAGCCTTCCAATCTGAAGTGACAGGAAAGGAGACAAGAAGTTGTGACTAGATGACTTAGTCTACTGAATTTATATGGAGCCTCATGTTTTCTAGCCCCATTCAAGTTCTTCAGGAAGGTAACCATGTTCCTTTTCTTTTGTTAGAAAATATCCAGGACGTGGCTGATGGTTTCTGTTTCAGAGAACATCTGAGATGCAGAGCCATAAATTCCAGCAGGTTGTGACAGAGGCGTGTCATCTTTTTGGTTTGTTTACTTGTTTATGTGATTTTTTTCCCCCTGAAGATAAAAACCAGTAATAATTAATGCTGTCATTTAGCATGTTCCTTCTGAAGAACAAAAGTAGCCTTCTTCCACTGCCTTCCATTTCTTGTGTTGTTTCTGAGAAGGAGAAGTGCAGAATTAAAACAGAAAGCTGCATTTTCCAAAACCACATTCAGTGTGGCCATGGACTTATCTGCTTGGCTTTAAAATATCTTTATGGTTCTAGACATGTTCAGCTCCTGCCTTTTTGCGAAAAGATCTCCAGTTGACTATTGGCCCACGTAAAGGTGAGTTGGATGACAATGAACACTAGTGGACACGTGAAAGAGCTGCACTGAAAAGGAAGATGAAGATATTCTGTCATGGACAGAGATATCTGCATGCTGGTGCTGACAGGGTGGCATTTAAATGCAAAGGAATGGGTGAGCACAGCGTCGGTGGCATATTTAATGCAGGGACGATGTGTTTTAGGTTCTCTTTCAACAGTTTCTTCGGGAGACAGAACTTCCACAACATGGAGTTAAGGGCCAAGAAATGTCAGAGTTTAATTTGGTCTCTGATACTCAATCAGTGCACGGCCTCAGGCAAGTGACTTGTCTTTCTTCTATCTAAACGTCTACATCAGTGAAATGGAGGGGAAAGTACTTTCCACAAGAGTGTCAGTGAGTTTAGCATAACTCATTAATGTCTTCTTGGGGCTTTTAAATCCTGCAGCAGAATATCCTCTGCGGGCACCAATGGTTAATACACTGTCAGGGTGATGGGCAGGAGAAACCAACCCAAGCCCAGCACCCCCATTTTGTGCTCTGTGACTGACAGCCTGCGATACGGTCGTAGGCAGACGGCTGGTGGGTAAGTGCGGTGCCAAATACGGGTCCCCATCAGCGTAATTAGAGGATGCTCCCACTGAATAAGACTGTGACTGGGAGGATGCCAACAATGTCTCACTGAGAAACAAACAACCAATGTATCAGCCCTGATCACTGCATTCAGCTAATGAAAATGTATGTAATTGATATTTTATAACTATATGGAGTAAGGATTTTTTTTTTTTTTTAGGGCTTTAATGGTATCGATTGATGGAAGAAAGTCAGATAGATGTCTCTAAGCTGCAGGCTACAGGGCTAAAGTGCCTTTGAGTCAGGAAATATATACTTGTTTAAAATTCACTTCAAATTTTCACATCATTTGCAGCTTTTAATGGCATTTTTGGACCCTGACAATTAATCGCATAGCCACTCTAGTCAACTGATTGTCTCATTTCTGATCAATTATTGTTGTCAACCCCCTTCCTCTATATTCTGCATACTGACTTGTACTAGGGTCTGAAAGAAAATAATTGCCATGAGGCCCTGGGATATGCTTCAGGATGCTCCCCTTGCAGGTGGTCTCTGATACAGAACTTTGGTTCTCATTGTTTTCTGAGGTTCATTACTGTTTGTTTCACGTGAAGCTACTTTGACTGGCCCAGTGGAGGCAATATTGCTGTTTTAAAATATATACAGATATGGTGGCTTACTATTTCTATGAGCTTCTCAAGACAAAGATTGTCTTTTGCTCTGCACTAGTACATGCCCTTGAAAAGACAGTCAGGGTTTTGATCAGTACTTAGGCTCCTGATGGTGCCAAAACACATTCAGTCATTTGGGTTCTGTTTATATCCGAATGTCATTACATGGGCTGCTTTTTTGGCCATGGCATGAGACTGGGCAAAGCAACATGTAGAAATAAGAGTTAATTTTTCTCTACAACATACAAAGATTGAAGAGCAGGGGATCTGCAGAAGAAAGCTCCTACTACAGAGAAAAAAGGAGAACCTGGGCTCCCAATGCGGGCGACTAACATGCAACCCAAATCTAGATGAGACTGCATGAAAAGAAGGCAAGTAAAATGAGCTTAGTGCAGCAAAGGCATGGATTGGAAAGCTAGCAAGAAGGTTACTTTAGACAAAGGATTTATGTTGACTTATTTGGATAGCCCAAAAGTGCTGGCTTAGGTTTAAGCACCCAGATCAGGTTTGGTCATTGTAAATAAGATTCTCTTTCAGTTGTGAGATGGGAAAGTGGACCCAGCAGTAGAGGCTGGAGGTCCAGTTTGCAGTCTACACAGCGCATGAAGCTGTGAGTTGGTTGATGTTGTTTTCTTATTTTTTTTCTTGAGAATTTTATTTGTTGTTCATCTTGGGATATTTTAAAAGTGATCTCGATGTCCTTCCCTTTTTCTCTTTTTCACTCTCACTCATTGGAGCAAAACAAGAAAGATTCACATGCAAAGCATTAAACCAAAAGAAGAAAATAAAAAAGAGTAAAAGACAAGTAAAAGGAAGAGAAGTTGACATTTCCTGATTTACCTCTCCACGCACCCACGCACAGAAAAGTGTCTTGCACATACACATCGAAGGAACTTAACTATGAATGCAATGTGAGATTTCATTTTCAATTATTACACAATGAAATGGTTACATTGAGAGAGAAAAGGAATGGGTTGGACGTGAGAGGAAAGTGCAGAGTCATTCTTTCTCTTCTTGTGGTCAATGTGTCATACCTTGGTTGTAACTGTGCTTGGGACACTTTGCTGCAGAAAGAAAATGAAGAAAATCTAATCAGTTTGAGTATCATTGGTAGAATTGTACTGTCGCTGAATGCAAGACTGTCATGTAGATACCAGGTCTTAGAGGGTTGCCCCTAAAAACATAATATCTTCTCTCCCACCACTTCTGTTTCCAGTTCCTCTAATTTTTATTCTATTTAATTAATTTGTAAGACCCTGCTTAGCCAATTCAACAGTACAAAATAATATTTATGGAGATTGAAAATTGTGGTAATTAATCATCTTTGGGTGAAATTCTAGCTCAATAAAGTCAGCAGCAAAACTCCTGCAGCTTCAAGGTTTTAGCTCATGGCATCTTAGTGTCACAAAAAATTTGTACTCTGGATGTCTTTTGAAGCTTTATGTACATTAAGGAAAAATACTGGTTTCATCTGTTTGGACATTAGGTAGGAATAAAAAATGGCTGCAAGTTTAAAGAGTTATACAGAGAGTTACAGGTTTGGTATTTCTTTTGCCTCTGCAGATCTCAAGCCCAAACCTGTTTTTAAAAGATTTTGTGACTGCCCTGCAAACAGTTGGGGATCTAGAAATTGAGCCATACTCTTTCTGCTAGCGGTAGCCACAATTTAGCTCATGAGTGTGCTAAAGATGCATGAGACACAAAGCAGAGTTCTCCTAAGTATCACTGGTTTTGCAGAACTGGCCATAAAAAAGCTTTCCTACGTTTATGGCATCTTAGTTGCAGCTCACTGAAATCAGTAGCAAGATTCCCTGTTGATGTCAATGAGCTTTTGGCTCAGATCCACAAGAATGTGATTCTCTTATTTGAACTGGTATGACTCCATTATGCAATATTTAAGTGTTTGTAACACTAGATCAGAATACACCATAGATAAATTGCAAACATGCTTATTTAATCCACATAATGGAGGAAGCTTAATCCATTTTTCCCCCAAATAATTTACTAAAGCAAAATTTAAGGGATTCCTTAAACCTCCAGGACCTGCAGTAACTAGGACTGCTTACAATAATTGCTTTCTGGCCTTAGAAATACCTCAAATATTATTTATAAGCACTTAATTCCCTCCCCTCCCCCCCCATATTTTCTTCTTGAGTTTGTTGCACTGCCAGATACCGATTGAAAGCGAATAATCTTTGGGGAAGCTGCAGATCTCTTATTCAGACTGAAATATTTTGGTTGTTCTCTTTAGCAACAGCAACTTTCTCAGCAATCTTGTTTGGTTTTTTGTTTTTTTTACCTAAGTAGTCAAGATGGGACTATAGGTGATCAGAAACCTGACAATTAACCAGCAGCAACATTGCTAAATACTGTTCTGATCAGTGTAATGCCAGAGTTGCAGTACCTCTGCATTTCTCACAGTGGCTAAGAGGGGGTTTGCCAGTCTTTAGCAGACAGGAGGAGGAAAGCAACCAGCAGGACTTGTGCGATTTGCCTACGTCACATGAGTCAGCAGCAAAAGCCATAAAAACATCTAGTAATGGATAATTTTTTCTCTTTTGTCAGACAGCTACAGATTTTCTAAAGAGAAATTTTCCTTTGCGTATCAGTGACAATGTTGATTTTCCAGAGTTCAAGGGGAAACTCCAACTTGCCTCTGGGCATGCAATAAATCATCCAATATCACTCTTAAGAACTGATCATCCATGAGGGGCCATGATCTCATCACTGGCTTGGAGAAAGGAACTGTTGATATGAGGCAAAAGTAGTCCTCGAATATGTTGTATAACTTTTTGTATTCATTAAGAGGCTTCAGATACAAAACAACCCTCTTTGTTCAATATTTATCTTTTCATCTGCCCTGACCTGGGAACTGCAAGCACTTTGAGAAGTTAATTGAAAGCTTGCTTTTTTTCATTTTAGCTTTCAGGTCTAAAATTTTGCTTTCGGTAATGGTACTGAGAACACTTTCGTCCTGTCTGCAATAGCACAGAAACCTTTTCCAGCAACAGCTGGGAATTCATTATCGATCACCATTGTCTTATTCCAGGAATTCTCCATTGAGATGATTTTTCTTATTGAATGGCAAGATGAACCCCCAACCCAGGAAGGGGATTATTTCTCTCGTATTTCCATTGCCAGGAGAGTCCCTCAATCACAACATGCTCTACACAGGATTCCCATATTGCCTGTCCTAGAGGAGGTGGATTTTTTTTTGGTTTTTATTCCATCCTTTCTCACCCGAGTCAGTTGCTTGCCAAGAGGGACTGAGGTCTGAGCACAGATTTCAGAGATCTGTGCTCAGACTCTGAGCTGTACGAGTTTCTTACACAGCTTTTGGGAAATATTTGTGCCTGAACTGTAAATTGACAAAAATAATTGACATCTGTAAATTGACAAAAATAATTATATTCTTTTGTTATTAATAGGGTTCATAATTTTTTGGAGTAGGGGCTGTTTTTTATAAGATTTGGATATAGTACTTTATACAGTAGTATCCATATCTGCTGGCAGAAGAAAAGATTTAGCTTATTACTTTAAAAAAAGAAAAAAAAACTGCAAATTGATATCGTTGTTTTGAGTAAAGCTTGAAAAGCCACAAGGTGAGTTAACAAGGAGGACTGAGACATTAACAGAGTGGTAGAATATATGCAGAGATGCATAATTAAGTGTCTATTTTTGATAATTTCTAAAGGTGGGAATTCATGAAGGACTTGATAAATATTGATTTTTCAATAGTTCCATATTAACGTTTCCTTGCAACACAATGTAGTTAACTAGCTCCATACCATTCCTTTCGTAGCACAGACCTCTACTTTACAACAGCAGTTCCCATAACATTTTTCTTTCGAAGGACAGAGTAGGAAAAGGAACAAAACATTTAGGAGCTGAGACGACAGGCTGTCTCCCGAAGCAAGAAATAGAAAACTCAGCCAAGCATAGATAAAAATGTCTTATTTCCAAAGAAGGGATGAATCCCAATACTTTGCACAGGGTGAAAGGTGGAGTGGTAGTTATTTTGAGACTAGTCTTGATTTGCTGGTGATACTGGTGACATTAATAAAATTATTTAAAACCATTTACCAATGTGTCCAGCATCAGCTGTGTCATCATCCTCTTAAGTTCAAAATTTGGGGGTTAAATTGCCTCTGAAATCAGGAGAGATGTTAAAAAAGTTCAGAAATAAGTGAAAATAAACACATAAAAATGAGGAAATACCAATATCTTTTGGTGCTGCACCTTTTATCTGCTTTACAGATTTTGATCCTTTTGTATTACATTCTTGAATTCTTCTCCACAAGCCCAAGGGTGAAGCACACTCAGTTTTTTTCTGAGATCTTTGCAAAAATCGGTGGGGTGCCAGCAATGGAGCTCAGAGTCATGTGCTGCTCATGGTAAAATCTGGTGTCACTTTAGATCCACTCTCCACAGCAACACTGGGAGCTTCAGAGAGCCTTTGCCCTCAGTGCTCTGCCTCTTACTTGGTTCTTGTCTAAGGATTTAAAGCTCCAGTATTTCATGCAAATACTTTATTCATTTCAGTCCAGAAAACGTTGAGATCTTTTTTTTTTTAATCCTTAATTAATCCAAATATCTACGTGTCTTAATGTAATGAAAGACTAAAAATAACGACCTAAACACTCTCACCCTGCCCCAGGCACTTTTTTAATTTTTTTTTTTTTTTTAGACTTGGCATCTTTGCCCCATGAACTTCCCACATGTGGTTAAAGCTACAAGCCAGGTCCTGCCACCAGCCATATTTACCAGAAACAGCAGCAGAAATTTCCAACAGAACAGTAAAGGGGCTGCAGTTCCTGTTGTTCTGCCAGTATATTTCATCTAAAAAAATTATTCATCGTGCCAACCACTTTAATGCAATTGGGGAATGGCAGAGCTGGGAAGTCAGAAGAAAAGCTTTTTGTTAAAGAATTTCAGCTCAGAAGTCACTCTGTTTTCTCCTATATTGCCTCTTGCTCTTTTTATTTTTATTTTCTTTCTGTACATCCTTCTTCACTGTTTACCCTATCTGCTTCTCAGACTTTTCCCAGTTGTGTTAATTATCATTCGCTAAAATACTGATCGTTTAAGATGCCTGTGCTTGACTTTTAAACACAACTTTTTAAAACCCTGCAGAAAGAGAGATGATGTAAATGATCCAGCTGAAGAGTCAAAATCCTTCTTGATATAACTACCTGGATTTACATCATAGGAGTAACCTGGAAATACTTACGGGGAGCATGGCACACAGGCTGGGCTTTGCTGAGCCAACCACAGCCCTAATCTTTGGCTTTCTCTCGTTTCGTTGACTCTGCCATTTCTTTTCTTTGTAGTTTTCTGTTGCTGAAGCAGAAGCTGGAAGATGATCAGAGAGGAAAACAGAGACACTGAGGTCAAGTGTCCTTGAAGTCTGTTTGTGACTAATACATTAATGAGCTTATTTGGGGAAAATCCAAAACCAACTTGTTCTGCACCTGAGCATGATCATACTAGAGCACAGAACTCGCAGCATTCAAACCAGCCCATTCCTAGCAGCAGAGAAGAAAAAAAACAACCCAACACTTGTGGGGGTTTTTTAATAAATAATAATAATAAAAAAAGGGTTTAACTTCACTTTGACGACCTGACAGCCTCTTATTTACCAGAGCAGTAACCCTTTCCGAGAGCTGCTGTGCACCGGGCTGGATCCTGCCCATGAGATGACTCAGGTCTGCTGTGACCTTGCTGGGAAAGGAGGGGAGGGTGCTGGTGAGCTGGGATCCAGACACCTGCATGGGCACAAGCTCCAAGTCATGGGGGTGCTCTTGGCTTTCAGGTTAGCTCACTGGCTCAGTTCGTCCCAGGTGAGTGCCCTGGTCAAGCTTCATGGTACTTGTGCAGGAGAAAGAAACCTAACATGCCACCTTCTATTGCTGTTTTACCTAGATATGTCAGGATACATGCAAACAAAGAAAAACAGGAGTCTAGATCATAAAACAGATTGTTCAAACCAGTCAGAGCCAGAGGAAAGCTTCTATCAAGTGAGTTTTAACCCTGCACACACTTTCATTTATAATTATTATTTATGACTATTATTACTATTAATTTATTTAGTGAGCTGACAAGAGTCAACGAAATAAACAATCTCTTCCCCCTCCAAATCCAATTGTCCAAAAGTATCCGGATAATAACTAGATGTAGCACAAGCTGATAAGATCTTTACAGCCTGAACATGGGATAGTACAGAGGAGACTTTTAAGATTTCCAAAGCGAGAAACTGAAAGATGTTGACATATTAATAGGAAAGCTGCTGCAGGCATGTAAGCAGGCTGAAGGCACGCAGTCTGGAGCGAGCAGGGGAGATGAGGCAGGGCTGGGCAGGGTTGGGTGCAGGCATCAGAGGAGCAGAGCTAGTCCCTGCTTCGCTGATGATTTGGGGCAATGCCCCAGACTCATGCTCAGAGCCAAATAGGTGGTTTCACTGGCCATTCAGCGTGGGGGATCCAGCCCACAAAGCCTGCCATGCAAGAGAGACATTGCCTCTGAAGAAAGTGTGATTTGGCCTCTCATCTTTTGTCTGGTGGGAAAGGAGAGAGGATGTAAAAATGAGGAGGAAGAGGAGGAAATTGGTGATGGGCAATACACAGCACCATTAACGCTGTGTTGCAAGATGAGCCACTTGCTTGCCACCACTATAGTGGCATATGAGGAGTGCTGAGAGATGGTTGCTCAGGACCTCACGTTGCACCAGCAAATCAGGTTGAGATCTGTCTTTGAGAGTCTGCAGACAGCACTCATCTCCACCATGCTCTCTTATTTGCCCTGCAATCCAAGTTGATTCAGCTACCCTCGTATTCCCACCCTCCCATCCACCCATATGTTGTTTTTGGCAATCCTCAAAGAGTTTTAACCCTCCACTTTGCTTTGAGTCAAGGCCTGTATTGTCTTGGCCACCTAGCAGCTATAAATGTGCACACTGGGATGATCATTGCCTCCTTACATTCTTTTCTGACAGGTTTTTTTTCCAATGGAAAAACAATATTGGGTCAGATTGTGCAATAGCCAACCTTAAACTAAACCAAATAAAAACTCCAAAGAAAAAACATCTTTAAACTGTGCTTTGGTCCACCCCTCAGAGCTGGGTGAGCTTGTAAAAACCTGAGCTGCAGTAAAGGAAGTCTTATCTTCAACACATATGACTTGTACTACTTGAAGTTGTGGCCATCTTATTCCATGGAGCCCATCTCCGAGCCTTTTTGCTCTGCAAGAGTATTGTAAAGTAGGAGACCTGGAGCTTGCAGCTATTCACAATTAAGCATAAAATGTTGAATATGAAGAAAAAATTGTGACTATACCAGTGTTACAAATGATAGAGTATTTTCTTTCCAGGTTTTGAAAGCATCTATTTGGATTTGGGAAAAAGAGGAAAGGACTCTGTGTGTGTGTGTGTGTGTGTGTGTGTCTGATGGTGCTGGGGTCAGGAGAGCACTGGAGAGAGAATTCCCTGACCCTCTTCTGTGGAATCTTAATAACGTGTTAAGTTATTGTGCAGTGGAGGAATGCAATTAGCACAGCAGCCAAATCCTCCTCCAGCAGGTCATTACTGCATTAGTAAATGGAGGCTGTTAAGGCACACAGCATCCCTAAACATACCAGAGGGGCTGCTGGCCCAACAGGACCCAGGATTGATGAGAAAACTCCCACTGCTCTCTCCCCTTCTCTATCCACTTTTCATTATTGTTTTTGTGATCAAGCATGCGACCACATCCTTCCCCATCCTCCCCTGTACCCTGTTCCCGAGACACTGTCCCAGGAGGCCTCTCTGGAAAACTGAATCACAACGCACCAAGAGGTGTCTGTGATATATGCAAAAGCAACCTCCAGCTGTGAAGAGCTTATCACAGCTCACGGGAAACCTTCCCCAGCCGAGTCAAGTGGGCAGAGCTGAGACTCGGAGGTGTGCTCTCTGGTGAGGTGTGGAAGCAGAGCAAGGCTGTTGTGTACCAGTTTCAGACAAGGAGAGAGATGATCCCTTCCCAACCCTGGATGCTAAGCTGCTCACTGCTTTGTCCTGCTGTATTACAGGGAAATTTCTATCATATTTTGAGGTGCAGGTTACCAGTACTTTGCTTCTCAGGCTTAGTGGAAAGCAAGGAAGAGGTTTCTCCACTGAAGTCACTGGACATAAATTGTCCCTGTGGTTTCTCAGGTCTGACAAATGTCACCACACTTTGTATTACTCCTGCAGTCTCCCAAATTAGCCTAAGCACATCCAGAGAAGCCTGCT
>NW_010331883.1:39966-72529 GCF_000700745.2 Antrostomus carolinensis
TACATATTTTAAGTAATTCTGAATATTTTGAACTGTTCTGATTAGAATAAATACAAGTTGGCATCTTTTTTTCCATGATAAAACATAACAGCCTGAGGTTAGTCATAAGGGTAATGAGAGAACCAGTGTCTTGCTCATGGTAAAGACCTCCAGCACACCTAGGTCAGGGTATCACCGGCCTTTGGTAACTGATGATGTGTTTTAAATCCATACAACATGTTTAGATACTGTGGTCCCTGAAACATTATACAAAATGGGCTCTATACATAATGAATGAGTCTTTTCTCCTCACCAGAGTGTTGCAGATTAGAGTCATTCCAGCAAGCTTCAGGATGACGTGCCATTGGAGCCAACCACGTGAGCGCTTCAAGGAGATGGGGTAGATGAAAGTCACTGCTAGTATTTCCTTATTTCACTGTGAAGCAAAGAGCTGACTCTAACAGAGATCTGAATCCTTTGATATGACACAACCCAATCCAATGACTTCTCATAAGGCAAATTAAAACACAAGTACAGAGTGAAAAAGCAGATCTTCTAGAGTAAGGCATTCTTGACCCATCTATGTCTCAAAACAAGCAGAGGGATCACAGGTAATCACTGTCCATCCAATACCATTGCAATGCAAATGCTCCAGATCTGTTACTGTGTGTGCCCAGCAAATGGGAATGTCTGCAGTAGCGAAGTGGTTATGTTCCACACAGTCAGGAACTTGTGAATTAGAGACCAGAGTATGTGCTTATAAATAAATAAATAGAACTATAGTTTCAAACATATAAAATAGTGATTTTTTTTTTAAAACGGAGAACCATTTATAGCTTTTCAGTATTAGAGATCATGTTTATATGGCTATGCAAATTATTTCTTATAGAGAGTTTACAAATTTTATGTTCATTATTAATAACTTTATGAGTTTTTCCCCTTCCTGTTTGGTGCTATCTGTAGTGCTTGGGTAATACATAATTAATGTTAACTGCTTGTGCTCTGGCCTCCGTGCCAGTTTACATGAGGATATTTTTCCATGTCTTTTGTCTCTGGCTGTTAGAAATTGGTGTTCAATGGGAATAAAATAGCTAGATTATTTTGTGCTGCTCTTTCCACGCCTTTCATCTGTCTGAGTGAGATGATACTGGTGGATTAAATCACTAACATCTCTCCTTTTGCAGGCTTGGGTTCAAAAAGATGTTTAATCCTTTTCAAGTTTGGTAATTTTGGGCCAGGTCTTGTCTACAATTCATTGATAGTACAGCCAGGGTGGTTAGAGGCGTGATTCTTTAGTGGTGTTTTCATACCACAACAGTCCTAGGTAAAAGCAAGTATATAATCAGAAACTCCCCAAAAGTGTCTTTCTTAATAAAATTTATTTCTTCTGGGAAATTGTCATGAACCAGAGTAGCAAAAATCATAGTAGAAATTATGTCTACGTGTCTGGGCAAACAATTCCCTTTAAAGTAGACTTAACCTTCCAGACTGAGTGGATTATCTTATAATAACCACCAGTTTAGATTAATAGGCAGTCCCAGTTCAAATTTCTAGAGCAATAGGGCAGGGATGCATGTGTGGTTGTGGTGATAGTGATGGAGGGAAGTTTCAGGTGAGGACAGAAATGCTTTGATTGAGCCGTCTGTATTGGCGAACCTGCTCCCTGCTTGTCAGGCCAAGCTTTACCTTGTTGCACAATGTAGGATTGCAACCTTTATCTGCTGAATACATCTCCCAGAGGTGTAAACACCCAGTGCTCCAGAAAGAGCAGGAAGGTCTGCAGCTTAGTGAAGAACGTCAGCACAAATGAAATACAGAGAGGGAAAACACAGTGCCAGCAGTCTGTGAAATGGAGCCTCTCCCATCTTCACTCTTAAGCCCTGGGAAATTGTAGGTCTCACCCCTGTGTTGAAGCAAGATGGTCACAGAAACAAACTGGAACCAACTTTTCACTGAGACATTCCCAAGGCAGTAGCTTCTCTCCCCTGTCAAACCACCAAGGTTACTAATAAAACTTTGAGCTGCTTGTATCCTGATGTCTGACTTGCCATAGACTTCTGACAGGCTGATGCACTGAGATGGCACCATCTTCCCTTTGTTTTAAACCAGTTATTAAACAGTAGAAGTTCAGGATCGAACAACTGTGTGGTAATGGGAGATTTGAATATAGCAGCTTCGAATTGGTCCCACCTACTTCTTCTTGGTGAGGCATCAAGATGAAATAACACCCAATATTATAAACTTAATTTACTGAGAGTAATTTCTACATGCTCTGTAGCCCTGAAGGAAGAGAGGACAGAAGAGTTTAAATCCAGACCCTGGCCAGACCCCATTTCTTCAAACTGAAGGGCTCTGAACACTTCTTTCTACTCCAAATTCTTGAGCTTATATGTCTACCTTATGTGCAAGAGCAAGGTTCGATGTACAATAAAGTAGCATAATCTAACATTATATTTGTAAAACAGAATATAGAGTTTGATTTGGTTACAACTCAAAGGATTTTAAAAGTTCTAATCCTACGTCTGACATTCATTTCAGTGATATGCTTTTGCTTTTGTGCAATAATAGCAGAATGTTGTGCTGTTTCTGATCCCCTGCAAGAGTTGCAAACTTACTTTGCAGGTCCTCTTGCACTAGGAAAATGGGTTTTGGGGGATCTTGCTACTTTATTCACCTGTAAAGTAACAATAAAAACATGTTTCCTGTCCTCCTAGCACCCAAGTAGAAAAAAACAAATTCACAAAAGCATTCCCAGGTGTTGTTCAGAGGGCTGAAATCCTACTTTTTTGAACAACTGAAAGTTAGGAAACCAACTGGATTGGAGCTTGTTTTATTTTAAATTATCAACTGTCTTTGTTCAAATCTCTGGTTTGACTTTGCAGCTATAAACTCAGCCCTTGGTGATGCAAGAGAGAATCTTTCCCTTTGTTGGTGCCATCCCAGACTCCTGCTACATGGGAATAAGTAGAGTCCTCACAGTTATGTGTGCCTTCTCTCCTTGTCTCTCTCTCTTACTGTCCATGTCATGTTTGCTCAATTTATGACACAACAACTATTCCCACTTCTTACCCTGAAGGGTCAAGTGAGCTCATAAAAAAATCTGTCTGTCTCTATGCATCACCACGAAGAGTGCCCATCAGGCCCAAATCAGAGTCTATTTTCTGTTGCTGAGCGATAGATGATGGTGTACAAAGGAGACAGGGGTTAATCCACGGGGTTGAGAGAGTATCAGCTGCATGTTTTAACTAGTAAAGGGGAGCATGGATTGCTGGGAAGCTGGTGAGTCAGCGGGCAAATGTCTGTGTTTGCATACGTAGGTGTGTGCAAGAGAACAAGAGAGGCATACCCAGCTGTACATGCTCTGTTACTCAGGACCAGATTTATCGGGCTGCAAGTGGATGCAGCTCCCACTGAAATCAAGGAAACATTATTCTCTCCTCCTGGCCAAGTGCACTTCTGTCGAGTGCTGCCTTGCCTTATGCGAGGATGCTTCTGGGCCTCTGTCAGGATGCATCATGGTAAAGCTGTACTGGGAATGAGATGTTTCTGTTTTGCAAAGGATAATTTTATATATGTAACATCTAATTCTATCACTTACAGCTGATCTTTGCCTGCTGGCCTCCCTATAAGAACTTGAATTCTTCCAAAAAACTCCTACAATCTGGATTGGCAAAACTCCAGGAGTTTTATTTCATGACCATCTTTGCTTTTGTTTCTTGCTGGAATGAAATTGAGACCTTTTCAACATCTCCCTGAAAAAGAGACACATACTCTGATTGCTCTATAACCCATCAGCTTGAATGCTCCCAGGGGACTCAGAAGTTGCAGGTTTAGGTACCTTTATTAATTTCTTCCTTTTTCCTCTTATAGTATAACTACCCCAGGTGGAGCTTCTGGAAGTACAATTTTGTTTAATGACACAGTCACACATGCCATTATCACTGGTATCATAGTTTGGTATCATCCAAACTTGTTCCACTTGCTTTTTTGCCCAGGGAGCACGATAATACCCTGAGCCAAACTATTAAGGGATTTGCATGCCAGCTCACTCATTTTAGGAAAGAATCTGGTTCCTTTGATGTACCCACTGAATTTTTAATCTGGGGGTCAATAGATAGAAGCATGGCACAAAGAACAGCTCAGACATATAACTGTAAAGGAAACATAAATCTGTCATTGAATGTGCTTCTATGCTCCCCTTCCTTCCTGACTGTGGCATTCAAACACTTCATAAATGTTACTCCGGGTCCTTCCACCACACCTCTCTGTCAAAGCAGCTACTATTCTTATTTTAGAGGTAGGAAATTGAGCTACAGAGACACTGTGTCACTTCAGGGTCACCCAAGACTTTCTTAGAATGGCAAACCAAACCTTTTCTTCCTTTGCTCCCACAATACTGTCCTTCCCCTCTGGAAATACAAGTAAATACATGTTTTTAAAAGTGAGACACTGACAAAACACACAAGAAACTCCCTCCCCAGCACGGATAAGCCACTGAACAGGCATCACCCTGTTCCACAGAATGCGTGAGGAGCCTGAGTGGCAGACGAAGGCACAGCCTATCTCTGAGATGGCAATTACCTGGGTGGCACCAGTGGGTGCTAGAAGAGGCTGAGCCCATGGGTGGGGTGTGGTGTTCCTAGAACGTGCTGGCTGAATTGGGAAAACCAGCCATGCCCTGCGGCGTAGGTGCTTATTGAAGCAACTATATTTCAGGGAGAGACAGACAAGCAGCCTGTTCCTCCCAGAACATGTCCGGGTCTGTCTCCTCCCAGAGAAGGGATATAAAAGGGCAGCTGCAGTAAGTGGATGATTTTCAGCAGGCAACATGGTGCAACTCAGACTTTCTAGGGTTAAAAAAAGCAAATTTGCTATCAGCAGAAGGGGGATTTCCCTTGCATGAGAACCTCCATATAGCAGACCCCTCAGCTTGAGGATATGCCTTGCATTAACCCACAGGTTGGGTTCAACCCTGCCTCTCAAAGATATAACCAATTAACTACAAAGGAACTTCAGCTTTCCTTTAAAAAGGCAAAGCTCCTCCTCAATTTTCCAGCCTCACTGTTGAGTTCTTAATGTTACTTTACTCTCAAAACTTTGAAAGAAAAGAATACATCTCGTGGTCTTCTCATTTTTATTGGTAGTAATACATCTCTTGATTTTCTGAAGCTTAACTCATGCTGGTTGAATTTATGGGGCTAACAGAGCAGGGGTCTTTTTGCTTCACAGTGGGCATGAAAAATTGCTTGTTGGGGCTTGATTGTTGTTGCATCATCAAGCATATGAGACTTCCTTTGAGGAGAGCTGGCGGGGGGTTGAAGAGGAAGAGAATTTTTCTTCTCTCTGCTTGTTTTGGTTTGTGAGTCTCTCTTATCAACCTCTGCATCAGACCTGTGTTTATTGAATCTCCACCAGTCGCTGAGATCTATGGCATGATTAACACGAGGTGCGCTCAGGGAGTGGAGAGGGTGGCTTAGGAAAAGGGAGGTGCCTGGGGCAAGGATGTAATGATTTTCTTGTCCTTTGCATGGAAGGAACGCACACATTGAGTGTTTGTACAGCATTCAGCACTGTGAAGTCCTGATGTGGTGAGAGCCTTCTGACTAATATATTCAGAGTGATAAAAGTGACTGTTATCTACTAATGAGAGTGGTGGGAATGAAAAATTAATCCTTGGTTTCATCATTTTCCAGGAATGCAGTTCCTTCTGGCTACCCAGAGGTTCATCTACCACTCAGCTGCCATGTGGGCTGCAACTGAGCATGCAGTTAGGAGAAAAGGAGAGAAACTTAGTTCTTCAACACCTTGATAATGTAAAAATACTTGGGTAGATGATACAGATGTCTTCAGATATACCAACCTCATAGTGATACTTTCTGAAAAAAATACCAATAGGATTTTCTGAGAAGGTAATACAGGGGCAGGAAAATCAGAGCTTTCAAAGATCTGCAGAGATCAGCAATAATAAAACTCGATCAAACCTTTGACTGGAGACAGAGCTTTGCACCAGAGATGGGGAATATAGGTCTTACTAACGCTCTGTCATGACAGCAGCCCTTCAGGAGTCTGTTCTTCTGGGTCATCTCTCAGTTCTCTCTTGATTCATTTATGTGGCAAAATATGGCCTTGAAGTCGCCAAGATTTAGAGCTATAAAATTTAATAGAAATTATTTGCTACATTTCTCTTTTGCGGGAGAGAACAAAGAAGAATCAACCTATAAAAAAGTTATGTTGCCTTGAAAGGTGAGAGGGGAACCAAAGCCCTGGTATAAAACAAAAGGTTCCACCTTAAAAAAAGTAAAAGCAATTAAGAGTTTGAGTGTATCAGCAATCAGCTGATGCCACCCAAGTGTTCAGTGCTTAGGCACCAATGAAGAAACAGTCATTATGTGTCAGAACATTACGTAATATTTTTAATGTTGTATAAAAATATCTCAGCAGCCGTGTAATGTGCAGGAATGAATTAAAATACATATTTATGTTTAAAAAATTAGGAGACGGAGCAACTTTCTTGGTTGCTTAAATTTCAAACAAAACTTGGTTTGTTTTACATTTAAACCAAAGGGGAGGAAATAAGAAATATAATGAAAGATCCCATTATCATGTACATAGGTCTTCTGATTATATTTTCTCCTGGAAGCAGTTCCCACTGATAATGATCAGGAGGAAGATACTGGGCTACAAATTTTCTAAGAAAGAAGCCCACAAACCCTGGTGTATTGTCCCCAGAGCAGACTGGTCTTTGATCTTGTCTCCTTCTCTGTTTTCTTGGAAATTAAGGTCCATCAAGTTGTCCAGGATGTATTGCTTGCTTCGACACAGTGATGTAGCAGTGGAATACTCTGGGCAGTGCTGGAGGGAAAGGGAAAGGTGCACCAATACATAAAAGCAAGACCATGGAAACTATGAAAGAATTCATGTTTCATGACACAAGAGATGCCCAGTAAGAAATTAAGAAATTAAGTTCAAGCAGAATTTTGTTGACAAGAAGGAGTAACCAGTTTGGAAATCCTTGATGCTTTCTGATTTCTTTTATCTCCTTTGATTGCTGAAAGATTAGTTTTGTATTTAAATAATTAAAGAGTAACACAAATCCACAAATCTTGCAATAAGGAGATGCAAAGTCACAGTGTCACAGAACAGCTACTATTTCTTGTGTCAAGAAGATGCCTTAAATTAAAAAGCCAGTAGTAGACAGCTTTGTCACTGCCTTGTCACAAGTGATATGTGCCTCATCTTTAGCACGACACTACTATTTCCCACAGGTATTCCACTTTCTCAGCTCAATGAGCCACTACGTAATAATCATATTTAGTCATTATACAATATTTTTCTTCCTATGTTAATAGCTAGAAAAGCTAAAACAGAGTTTGAGACTAACATTTTCCGAAGAGACTTCTCATTCTGGAAACTTCAGGTTTCTAACTTGAGGGAAGCTTGGACTGATTTTCTGAAGACGTGAGCACCTACAGTCCTATGTTGACCACATTTTCCAGTCATGAATTGTCAAACGTGTTTTCTCAATTTGAAAAGATCTTGGCCTGATTTTTAGAAACCGCTGAATACCCAAACTCTGTGAAAATCAGGCTCCACTAAAGCCTCTGAACTCCTCTCCCCAATAGTTGGTTTTGAAAGTCTTGGCAATGGACTTCGAGTTATTGAATTCTCCAACAGAAACAGCATGATTTCAGATGTCTGATGAGAGACTGCATTTGTCTGGAGCTGGCGTTTGACCCATTACTTTTGCTGTTTTCAGTACTTGCATCTAAAATACTTCAATACTAATTTGTTCTTACTAATGAGTGGTAATTTTCCCAGGACACAGCTGACCAATATTTCCCAACTCCCGCTGTATCTTTGTACTTGGTGAAATATCTACCAGGCTTACAGTCAGCCAGTTCTGCAACTGGACTTCCTTCCACTCTTTTTGGTGTTGCACTGAACAATGCGTGCAACATTTTTCAGAAACATCAGGAACTTTCTCCCAAATATGTCACAGGAAATCTGACAATACTTGAATGGGAAGATGTAAATAAGATCATTGTGGTTCCCTCAGGGGAGCTAGGATATCATATGCTCAGTTATTGCAAAATTAAAATGATTCTTCTTGGAGATATGGAAGGCACTTGAGAGAGTAACAGGTTTTCAAGGAAGCCCCTTTTTTTTTCATTTCAATGCAGTTGTTAAAGAAAAAGAGACTGCAAAGACTCCATTGTGTGACTCTCTTATTTATTGTTCTTCTCAACTCCAGTTCCACATTTTCTAATTTTACAGGACAAAGGATGGTATACTCAAATAAAAGTTCTGCAAACTCCTCCTGAGACATGGAAATCAAAATATATTTTACTTCCTCACAGTAAAAATTCAGACCCAACCTTCAACAGTTGGATACCAAAACCTGAAACTTTCTAAGGCCATTTGAACTCCATTTCTCTACAAGAAACTAAACCAAAGCATTTTAATTCAAGAACACTGAGCCAAAGGACATGTGCTGGATTGGTGAGATTGGCTGTAGACTTCTTTTCATAAAGTTTTCAAGTTCTGCATCTTAGAATAAATGATATTTTCTGGGCAGAGCCCAATTCTTTCTTTATGGAAGAAGATATTTTAGATTACTTCTCCCTTCCTCTTCTAGCTTCTCATTTCATAGAATCATAGAATGGTTTGGGTTGGAAAAGGACTTTTAAAGGTCCTCACTTCAGATATATATACACAGGTATCTGCTTTTACATATACTTCTAAATGACCTTTTGGGTTTTGCCTCATTTGAGCACGACTTCTCGAACTAGAGGAAACGATTACACACTTTCCACTTTGTCTCAGCACCTGCAAAGCCTGCTGATATAATCCAGTGCAAGTGGGCCACTGCAGGAGAATTTGGTGCTCAAGGAGAATGCGTTTCCTGTTCACTGAAGAGGTAAAAATGGAATCACCATTCTGACTCATTCAAGTAGCAAACTCCTCTGAAGATCACATGCCTGCCGAGCCAATGTTATTTTTGGCAGCTCTTCATGGAAAGCTATGGGTTTTGTTTTGCCACATCTGTTCTCTCAAGTATATTTTGCTTTAGATGAGCCTGTTCCACCTTGTGCTTTTTTTTTTTTCTTTTTCTTTTTCTTGGGGGGGTAGGAGGGAAAGGGGTTGAGTTTGAATATTGCATTACATTGCAACAGCACATTTTCATAGCAGAAAAAAAAGTTCTCCCCTCTGGGCCTTAAACAGTATTTCCAGCTATTGTGTATACTCCCCGACCCTTACACTGTTTCTAAGAGAAATGATTTCTTTTGCAGATGTTGAATGGAATACACACACATAAAAGACTCTTGAGGACTTTTATAAAAAATAGGGAGATGGGGCATACACATGTGCCACAGAGAAAAGGGACAGAGAAAGAAGAGCATATTTTATACCGTGTTGCATATGTGCAGCTTTGAAAATCTGATAGACAGTGAGGGTGCTGTTTCAAGGAACCAAGGCTTGTATGGCTGAGTTCAGAGGCCAGACTGCGTTAAGCCAGCCCATTGTGTCACCCAGCAGGATTGAGAGAGACACAGTTTAGTGAAAGCCACAGGCTAATCTCCAGTGTTTCTTTAAAATATGATTTTTGTTTTTTAGCAGCAGTTGGTTTTGATTGTGCTGCAGTTGTCATGACTGGAATGGGGCACGTTTTTGTTATTAGAAGGTAATTATTTGGAAGCTGTACACCAGCACTTTAGTGATGCATACATGTGTGCACATACGTGTGTTTGCGAATACACAAACTTGTAACAATGATGCCCAGAATTCATGTGCTTTGCAGATTGGTGCATTCCTCTGGTACACTTCGTATATATTTGCTTTTTTCCTCCACTATCAGTTTTCTGATTTGTATTAGGGAGGGATAACTTGGGTGGTTTTTTTCTCCTTTTCTTTCTTTTCAGAAGTACTAACCCTGTACCCCATTGCTTGATGACTCATTCCCTTCTTCACACAAAACACCCTTTCAACAGTTTAGCAGTGAAAACATTAGGCCCGTCTCTTGGTCACAAGGTTATTGTTTTCATATCTCTTGGAGCAAGACCCTGGGATAGCTCCACTGACAAATTAGCAGTTGTGTTGAATGAACAATTACGTCAAGGCAATATTAATCTGGGGGCCTAGTTAGAGTGGAGAAGGTGCCTGATTTCAGTCTAGGAGGAGGTGCTGAGAGGAGAACCTATGTGATCTCATTAGATAAATGGTGGGATCTCATTAAATCTTTAACAGCTATGTATGTTTTTATCAACTTTCCTAGAGGAATGCCTGATACTCAAAGACTGCTTCGATTTTTCTCACTAAAGATGGGGTTTTTAATATAAAAAAGGTCCTGCGAGGTAGACACCCTTCTCCTCTTTTTCTTTCAGTGTAGACATCTACATAGGAAATGGGTTTAGCTCCAAAACAACCTTTTAAATGAATGCATGTGTTATTGCAAGCCTCCTACCACCTCCAGGCTGAGGGGCCTCAGGAGCTTTCCCATGAAATTCTCCTGTTTTTAGGGTATTTTTGTGAAATGCTGATGAAATGAGAAGCTTCAGACATTCTAGCAACAACTGCTCCGGAACAGGAAAGTTAATGCTTGCCTTCAATTTTCACAGGCTGGAATCATCCAGGAAAACTGACACCAAAAATATTTTCATATGTACCCTCGCAAACCAAAACTGCTGAGTTTCACACGGCTGCTCTGCTGAAGAGCTCTGTTTCCTGCGTGGGAGTTGTACTTGCTGACTTACACATCAGGGGAAAACTGAGCTCACTTCCAACTGGCGGATCCCAATCCTGAGAGCAGCCCTTTCTCTCAGAGGCACCTGAGTGATGTCTCCTGGCCCCGCGGGTGGTGGCAGACACCGTTACACCTGCCAGATCTCTAATATCACTGGTCACCTGCCAGACAGAAGGGACAATTCCTGTTCTTCCAGGTTAAGGCTGCAAACTAAGAAGAGATAGACCCAGAAGGGAGGGGAAAGGGAAGGATGACAAAGATATCTGCTGTTGGACTGGGAACATCTTTTAAATAGTCATAAGTCAACATGGATTAATTCCTTTGCTTTATCCTGACAGGGAATTAGCACGGCTATATGCGGAATGGTTACAAGATGTCACGCTGTTATCCGTCACATAAATCCCTCATACGGAAATGAAGGGCCTTGTGCAATGGTTGTGAACCTTTGAACCACAGGTTGGTTTTCTTTGTTGCTTTCCTAATATCTCCTAAATTTGTCCCAAGGATGCACAGCTAAGCAAACCCCTAACTGAAAGCTGATAGCAAACTGTACAGACACCCAGAGGGCAGACAGAGGTGGACATCTGGGAATCAGGTTATTGTGAGCAATGTGACTAAGATAGTCTTAATGTAAAGGTAACTCCTTGCTAGAGGAATGAGTACAGGAAAAGGACTTTGTTTCTTTTTTTTGTTTGTTTGTTTGTTTTTTAAATAAAACTTCATTTTTGTGTAGCTTTGCACTCAGAAAATAGTCCCTGAACCTCTGAGCTTCTCAGCTGCATCCCAGACACCCAGCAATATGCACTGTTGAGACTTGCATCTATGAGGTTTGTTCAGACTGTGGCCATATGTTGGGCCATGTCCTTTAAAAAGGAGGCCACTTCACTGAAAATGCAAACCTCAGCGATGCCTATGAGAGAGAGCAACACCTATCATCTAATGCACAGGTACTTGGTCTCTTCACTGCCAATACAACTTGTTATGCCACAGATACGTATGGCCAATAGACAGGAGCATGTTAGTATCTATTTTGATAGTTTGGCAGTCTAAGCTGTTTCAGTTCTACTTCTTTCCTTAACCTCAAAATGAGAGTAGAACCAGACTCATGTCAAGTGTCCCACAGCTAACCTCTAAACTAATTTTTTATTGCCTTGAAGAGAAGGATTGAGAAAAATATTTATAGGCCCTGGAAGAATAGTAAAAGTTTGCAAGCATTTAGGGCTTTTACTCAATAAACCTTTATGTGCCCTTCATGCACCCATTCATCTCTGAGAAAAAGTAAAAAATAAAAAAAAAAAAATTATAAAAAAGCACAGGGAAATTGTGCTCTGACAGTAAATCGAAAATCTCATAAATTCCAGATAAAACCAAGACCCACACATTCTAGGAACCCATCTGTAGTCAGCCAATTTTATGAGCCCAAAAGCAGGGAGAAGAATTAGGATGGTTCATGCTTTTCTTCAGATTTCTGACTTATCCCTTTCCATTTAGGTCAAAA
This sequence comes from Antrostomus carolinensis, assembly GCF_000700745.2. Lineage (NCBI taxonomy): Eukaryota > Metazoa > Chordata > Aves > Caprimulgiformes > Caprimulgidae > Antrostomus > Antrostomus carolinensis. The sequence goes on from NW_010331883.1 coordinate 52,185, forward strand.
TGCTCTCAAGTCTTTTTACACTGTTTTTTAATCTGTGCCCATCTTCTCTATGACTCTTCTCATTTGTTTCCTTTTGGTGTTTTGTACCAATTGAAAGTTCGCTCCTGATATCTGCAGTCCCTGAGTGATCATATCTCCTCCATTCCCACCTCCTGAATATCTGACATGTCATTCTTCTGATCTTCTTTCCTGCACTTCTTCACCTTCCATAATGCTCACTTTTGTCTCTCACAAACTATGACTTCAAAAACCACTTCTTCCAGTGAAACCTCCATGAGTATTACCTCATGGCTCACGCGTGTGCTTTCAGTGTTCAATCCTAACCCTTTTTTGGGGTTTGCTGTCCGTCGTGGCTGCAAGGACCTTCTCATCTTTTTGCTTGCAAACTGCTAAGCCCATTTGACTTTGCAAATAAATAGTCAGGGTTGGCATGGGTCTTGGTGCAAAGAATGGAGAAAATTTTTTCTTCCCCTGTCTCAGCAACCACTGCTTTCCTTCCACTTTTCTGCTTTTCAGATTCCTCCGTTCTCATAGCTCAGCTCATAGGCTTCCTCAGCCCATGCCCCAAGAACTCATACTGTAACCACATGAACAGATCACTGAAAAGCATTGCTCATATAAATAGCACAGTTTTTGTTAATTACAACAAAACTAAAAGTCAAAATCTTTGCAGCTTCTATGTTAGATGAGGCACTGATTTCTTATGAAGAATAATGAGCAACACAAGTAAAAAGCTAAAAAACCCCTAAGATGGCAAAATCTCCCTCCATAGTTGTTATTGGGATTTTGTTGTGGTTTTGTTTCTAGCTTGAAACAGAACATGGGACAACACTATGTTGATACTTATCTGAAACACTGCAGAAGTCCAGAGCGATCCAAGCAGGTAAGACAAAATATAGAGGAAAGGAAAAATCAGTGTCTCATCTTGGGAAAATAGAGCTGAGAAGCTGAGAGATGAAATGTCTCACAGAGTAGATCTCAAGGCAGAGGTGAGAATCTAACACAGACTAGTTTTCGTTGATCCTTTTGGTATAATGCAAAATCTAGTTCATCAAGTGAATATAAGATAGCAAATAGCCTGAGAATCCTCTACTCTACCGTGTCAGCTATGGAAATGTTGACCCATCAATAAATTGTTTGGACAGGCTGCCCCAGATCTTGCCCATGTGTTGAAAATTTGTTTTCTTAATAACATGCCATTTCTAGCATAGCAACGTTCAGGGCAAGCGTACTCACGCTGCCTCTCCTTTAAAATTGGTCTATCTCCAAATCCAGGGAGACCACAATGCACGTTTCAGAGGCCAAGCAGAGAGTATTCAGGAGAGGCTGGGTAGAGCAGCCACAGGTCCATATTTTGCAGCTCTTCAGTGCACAATGAATTTCTGTAGTTTCACTGGCTGTGGCTTGTCTGATCCAGTTACAGACTCAAATATGATCTGGTTCCTGGAGGGATACTTTTTTTCCCTGGGTAATTTCTCTACTCAGCTTTATGCTTTCATTTGTCATTTGCAGTAAATATACTGAATTTCAATTTTTATTTCTTTGCAAAAGTATGTCCAGAAGGTTGGATTGGCTGACTGTTGCACCAACATGAATCTGGCTGGGGGCTGGGTGAAAATACCATCTCTTCTGGGGAGGGAGCTGAGGTCAGGCTGTGAACACAGGACCCTGCCATACTGAAGGTGTATTTGCAACTTGAGATTCATTTCCTGGCCTGGTGGCAGAAGTAGGTCCATTGCAAGGGAGTTTATATGCAACTTGGTCTGTGCAATCTGTATTCTTCTCTATTGCAGAAAAGGAAGGGAGTTAAAACAAAACTCAAGAAAGGGTAGAAATGCAATGGGGAATCCTCTCTATGCTCTGCCAATCTACGCTATGTGGCATGTGGCTGAGGGAAAAAACTTGGAAGAGTCTTCATTTTTTTTAATTAGTTGAGATTAAAGGATTCCTATAAAGCTGAATTAAAATTAAAAATAATGACTATGACTAGGTCTACTCCAACAGGAAAGCTCAAGCATATTTCTGATAGGAAAGACAATCACAGGAACCATCTACCCAAGGATGGTGAGATTCTTCATCCCTCACTACCCTTTACATTGAAAACAAGAAGCAAAATAGTGTGGGATTTTTCAAAAAATACCCCAGCAGTTTAGGCCTTAGGAAAGCATATTTAAAACCAACAAAGCCACAGTTTGCCCCAGATGCCTAAACAAAGTTAGGAAATTGCTGGATAATAATACGCTGGAGCTCCATGGAAGCAGTGAGCTGTTCCCTCTCGAAAGTCTCACCATGAACAATAACAGGGCCTCTAGACCCTGTTTTCAGAGGTATTTGGACTCAAGGATATGTCAAGGTACTTTAAACCCACAGCTTCCACTACCAGGAGAAATGTAGGGACCTTTGCAAAAGCGTGGGTTTGCAGCCACAGAGGTTGCCCAGGAAACTGGGTTGACCACTTCAGCAGTACGAGGACTTCTCCCCAATGCACTGTAGGGTCATTTTCTACTCAAGTGACACTAAAGAACGAAATGGTAGAGAGGAAAGAAATGCAATGGGAGAGAAAGGGAAAAAGAAGTGAAAAAGAGCAGCAAGTAAATTGGAAGCAGAAGTACCAATGGAGGCAAGGAAAATCAGGGAATCTTGTGTCTCTCCTGCTTGCTTCTTCCAGACAGAGCGAAGTGATGTCTGAAAAGTGATGAATCAGGGACCACAGGCAAGGACAGGAGCAACAAGGCTCAATTGTATGACCTGAGGCACGGATGGGAAACTAGAGCAGGGAGAGGGAAAGCAGAGAAAACTGTCAGATTTCTGTGGGCATTACCATGCTGTGTGTGCTCTTCATAAAACATTTATCACGGAGGATGCCTCGCTTCTTTGATTTGGGATTCAGAACCTCGACCAGTTTTAGACCAGGCATTTTCTTTTTCTTTGTCCCCCATCTAATTTTAATATAAATTAGGAAGAAATGTACCCCCCCGCCCCCATCCCCAATATAAGCCTTCAGAGAGCAGATAAAGAGCTATGTCATGCGTACCCAGGTCCCTAGAATTTGGGTTCTCCCTGATTTTAACATCTTAATTTGAACAGTGATTAAAAAATAAATTAACCCTTTGCTCATCACAACAGCATTAACATGTGATGATGAAGCGCTTATTTATCTTGGCAAGACCCAGAGCTGCGATAAATGATTCCAGCTGAAGATAGAATTATGTCTCTTGACTCCCAGCTAAATTTGGGGCCAAATACATACTCCCTTTTCTGCAGTAAATGTCACTTTCCTGATCCTAACACATCAGTTCCAGCATATATTGATGCAATTCACTGCAACAGCAAAATCACTACTGCTGTAATATTGCTCCCATAAAGTGCTGGATAGAGGCCCGATTCACTACATCGGACAACAATTACCTCAAATCAAATTCTCTCTTTCTGGACAGTGGTGTAAATGGGGAGCATCTTCACCGCAGATCGATGGAGCCACAACAGAGGCAGTCAGGGAGGAGGGGGGTGATAAGCACAGAGATTGTGCTCATTTCCATTCTTGCCCAGGGAAGCACGAAACATTTGTGCTGCTCCCCAATAACTGTGCTCAAGGAAAAGCATCAACATACCCAGCAATTATAAACCTAAAGAGATAATCAGCAGCCAGACGGCCCTAATAAAAGCGGCTGGGGCTCCTATCCCCATGCGCTGTGTGTCTTGCTTGAAGCACTGAGTGTTTGCCAAGTCCCAGAGGCAGTCAAGTGAAAGGGTCTCGCCTGCTACCTGCAATCAATCCTTGCCTAGAGTGTCAAGCCGACCTCACCAGGGGTCATTCAGCAAGGCTGAGCCATTGCTCTCTGTTTGTCGGGGGGAATTGGTTCAATGCTTCCTGTAAGGGTCAGTGGCAAAGGCTGGCAGTAATTTTCTGCTAGGTATGTGGAGAGGGGGATGGAGCCTGAGGCACTACTGGCTTCAATAAATACTTAAGGAATTTAACAACCCAGTACAGACCCTGTGTCAGTGGACAATGATGATGTGATGGAGCTCATGCTCAGTATTGCAGAGCTCTGTCATTAAACATCTCTGCTGCAGGGAGCGGCAGGGCAGCCATGCCAGGCTGATATACCAATAGTGTGCCTCATCTACTGGGTTTCTCCAGATAATCAGGATCAGCACCCACTAACACCATCATTGTCCTGGATGTACAACACTGAGTTGACTCATGTCAATGGAAAAAAGAGGCCAGTGGTAATGTTCTGGCCAAAATTGCACCACATCACAATAGAGGCATTACTCATGCTGGGTCATTTCTTAAACATAGTACACTCAAGCAGTATGCCTAGGCCTACAGGGTTAAGGGCTCCTTTATATTTTTTTTAAACCCAGGATTTATTTATTTAGTTAGTTAGTTAGTTAGTTTTATTTTTATTTTTTTTGGTAGCCTTAAAGGGCTAGAGATTTCTATAGAGGTTTCCATTTTGCAGAAGGAAGGGACAATAACTACAGGAAGAAAAGGAGATTTTCTGGGAACAGAGCCAAACCAAGACACAGGTCACCTGGCTCCTATAATCTTCTGTGCCATAGACTCCCCATCTGCCTTCTGGCAAGTCATTTATTCTACCCTCATCCTTTGTGCTGCAGCTGTAAGTGGGGATAATAACACATCTCTACATCATAGGGCAAATATGAGAATAAGCATGATGGTATCAGTGTAACTATTGCATAATGTGTTGGTGGTCTAGAGGGATTACTGTCCCTAAGCACTCCCTGTGAGCTGCACAGCCCTCTGAGTGATCATCTCTCTGGTTGTTTGTACCTTGGAAAGACTAAGCTGAAACTTCAGCATTATCTGGCACAGGTTTTACACATACTGAGACATTCTGCACAGTGATCAGATTGCAGCAAGTTACAATTCTCCACTGAAAGTAAGAGATCAGACCTTCAGGAGATGATGTGGTCCAGCAAAATTGAATGATGTGTTTCCCAAGCAGACAAATAAAGAGGGATAGGCTAAAGGGAGCAAAGAAACTTCGTGTACCAGCACCCACTGCTTCTGACAAGGTTTTGACCTTAGATCTGCCACCAGAACGGGTTGTGGGAAGGCATTCGGACTTCTTTCATTTCAAATGGGTCAAGTTAGCTAAAAATCTCTGATCTCAGTAGTATAAACAACTGCATTTTAGACTAAAATGGGCCTGGAAGTAAAACAGGAGCAGGTCAGTGAGCAGACTAGACTGTTGCTGGTGACAACTGCTGGTCTGAGCTGGGAGGTTCTAGGAAGAAAGTTTTTAAGTTTTCCTAGGATCTTCTACCAAGTTTTCCAAGGTGCACATCTAACCTTTGGCACACACTGCATTTGAATGAACTTTCTCTCTGTAGGCAAACTATACTGCTCATAAGTCCCCTCTATCCTGAAGGCCAAAGCAAAAGAAGAATAAGGATGTAAGTTTGACGTTGGTGAGTATGTCTTGAAGATGGTATAAGCCAGTGTGACATACAAGCTGATGACGCCAGAAGCAATGGTAAATTACCAAGAATTTTTGGCTTGTCTATACTAATTTACTAAATGAAGCTAAACCTATTTAAATAAGGCTTAAACCATTTTAAGTGTGTTGAGTTGGCACCAAAATAACTCGATCCACTTTACATTGATTTAATTATACCACTGCGGTTTATAGGCCGTGCTATTGTCTCTTATAGCCTTAGACTTCCTTAGCTTCACCTTTGAGTTGGATTCATAAGGTAAGAAGTCTCCAAAATATTAGGTTTTATTGTAAATTTAATTATGGGTGCCATGGGAGTGGGCAGCCAGCATCCCCCCAGGCATCACACAGTATGGAGATTAGACCTTTAATGCTACATTGAGAATCTTTCCATCTGCTCTTCACAGTGCTGATAGCATCACCTCAAATATACCCAATCTGAACCCAAAAGGGAAGAAGAAATGAAATTTGCACATGGCTCAGGAGGTTCAATAATTCACGATATTTCATTAGGCAACATCTCCATTAGGAGCCTGACATTTATATTCATGGTTGAGCAGAGGGATAACTTATGAGTTATCTTTTCTGTCTTTGTGAGTGAAGATTAATGCCATAAATGCTCAGCAATCATGTATCATATATATATACACACTTACACACACTCAACATGCATTATTTTTATCTTTTATGATCTTCAGGAATGAAAGCACTTGAGACAACACTTTAGGGGAAAAGCAGTTTCTGAATGTTGTCAGACTATGCACAAATCAGGGGAAAAATTGTGTCATCAGTTAAACAATCTAAACAGTGGGTATATATCAAGCCAGGGAGAGTGGTCTGTGTTGAAGCTGTCATACACTTGCACGATTTAATATGCTGTGTATAACTCTAGGGGCTCTGTCCTAGGTGGTGAGCCCATTCTTCATGTGAAATGGGAAGAAGAGGAGGGAGAGACAATTCACTGCCATTTCAGAGGGCCTGAGCCCAGAAACAACCAAAGCCCAGGCTTACATAACTTTGAGAAGTTTAACTCCAAAAGAAAGTGATTGCAGCTAATCACTGCCATGGCTTAATCACCAGGCACTGTGCAGCACCCCCTACTAACTCCTATGCCAAAAGGCTGTGTGGCAAAAAACAGGGAATGCCAATTTTGTGCCATCTGGGGATTTCCCTGACAGCTTCTGGCTGCTTCAGATGAAAGCCGCTGAGCTCGCAACAGCTTGCACAGTCCAGGACTTGTTTCTAGTGAAAATCTATCATGAATGTTGTATAAGGAAAGTGCATAATAAACACAATTTATCACATGGCTCTCAGATTCATTACTGAGCTCTCACCTATGAGCCTACGGATTTATGGACATTGGGATCCATGGCCAAAATGTGCTGTGTAAGTGCAAATAATTATGGTTGTTGGAAAGATCCTCTTGGATTATCCAGTCCAGCCACATGCATTCCCGCAAATGCATAAGCAGGGTCAATGATTTGAAACAAAAAAATCACTGCTTCATATTGTCTGAGATGACTGATGTCTCTTGAATTATCTTCTTGACTGTGCTTTTCATCTTAATTAAATAGGCTGGCTGGACCATGCCAAGAGATAGAACAGGCCAGATTTTTATTATTCTGGCTAATAACATCTATTCCAGCACAAGTGGATCCTGGGCAACCTTCTATAACCAAAGAGACAGCCTGCTACGGGATCTGACTGTATATTCACTGATCCAAATGATCTGATCCCCCTTTTCATCTGTTCCCTGTCATCCCCACACTCAACTTGCACAAGACAGATAATTTTAGGTAGTTTAGATAGATTTTAATTTCATTGGCTGAACTGCACAGACATTTCTTTGAAGTATTTGAGATGACAAAGACCAGGAAACATACATAAAAAAATTCAGATCAAAGATCTACTCCTGCTCTAATATGTGTGTTACTTAGGCAAAACAATAGAAAAATCCAGGGGTTATACCAGTAGCTGAGAAAAAGCAAGAGCTCAAATCCAGGCAGTTCATCTTCAGCTGGTGAAGATCCAATCCCGACCGACATGCCTTCTGGGTTTTCTTGACCCAGTGCAGTGCGATGCAGAAAAGCCCCAGCTCTGGAAGCAGCATGGCTATTTTGCTGCAGTGTTTTGCCCAAGCGAGTTATTTCCACTGGAGGTCATTCATATTGTCCCCCATGCCCTTAGGGGAGCTCCCATCCCCTCTCCTAGTGACGTACCCCAGCAGAGCTGACAGTGTAGCGTGCTCTGGCACCGTGCTGCTGCAGCAGGCTGGCAAATCAGGCCCTGTTGATGCATCACTTCTCTCTTCAATCACAGTGACTGTATTTTAAAGAGTTTTAAGGGTTACAAAACTAAAACATGTGCCCACAAGCTGTTATATGCTTTTCTGCATATTTAATTTATTTTTTTCTAAGGAACACATATTTACCCTGCAACGAAACACAGAAATACCTCGTTTTGCCATCCTGCTTTAAAGACAATGCCCCACCACTGTTTGTTGCTCTCTCTGGAGAAATTTTTAAGCCCATTTGCCCACATGGGCTTGTGTGAGTGGGAGACGCCACCGTGCAAATCCCTCCTGCAGCAGTGTCCAGAGGCAGCGAACATTTTTTCTGCGTGAAATTAATTGAGCTCCGAGGGTCAGGAGGTTACGAGTAGGCTCATTATGACAAATGATTTCTGTCTGAGTAGGAAGACCTTTGGGGTCAGTTCAGGATTCTGCCTAAATTTTGTAATTACACCTGCCTCAGGCCTTAAACAAACTAAGTGTCCCTTAACATGTGGAGGGAGGCAGCCTGGAGATTAAGGAACAAGCAGGAACTGCCTGGCTTAGACTAACAGGACAGATTTTTAGCTGAATCTTGTGAATAAAAACCCTGAAAAGCTCAACAGAGCCAGAGACAGGCTTAGAGCCTGACAGGGGAAGATCTGGAGTCTCAGGGAACTCTTTATCCCTGAGATGATTACAAGAAGTCCAGCTGGGAAAGGCTCATCATAATTCCTACTCTGCCTGCGATGGAGGCACTTTGCTTTGCCAAACCCAAAAAGGATAATATGCTGCAAAATATGCAATTTGATTGTACGTGGAGCTTTATTAGTAACTTCAGGGCTTAGCTGGTGACTCATAGCTCCGGCTCGATGGAGGAGTCATGCCAGAAAACCAGGCCAGGTTCTAACATCGAATTAAGTGACTTATTTCAGTCTTTGTGTGGTGCTTTTCCTTTGCAGACAGCACTGGAGGGCTAGGGGTGGGCATGGGTGGCCCTTGCCCTGATCTCTGTTGCAGGGACCCTGACTACTGCTTCAGCAAGTGGCAAGGAGAGGGACAGGACTGTCCATGTGTTGGAACTCATGTCCTCCAACTTCATTGTCTACAGGTTATTTGAAGTTAGTGAAAGTTACTCACCTATGCAAACTCAAAAGAGGAGGGGTGGACACTTCCAGAGCATGATTCATCCTGTCCTGAAATAGATGGGAAGAATCCATTTTGGACAATGCTTCTCTAGAGAAAGTCTGGACTTCCTAAAGCTCGGAGAAGGATCTTTAAATGAGGTGAAGTGAGATGGAGGCAAGCAGACTGGTACAACTCAAACCCTGGAGAGACAGAGCCCAAACCGTCCAACCTTCGGCAAGCGTGGTGGGACTGCTGAGCATGCTCAAGTGGCCCAGCAACAACTGACACAAGAGAGCTGCTTTCCAATTATTTTCCATTATGCTCCTCTTCAAAAGCTGTTCATAGGCTGTTCCTCGAGCCCAGAAGAGGATACAAAATATTTCCTTGTGCTGCTGGCCAGATGGGCACAGGTGGATGGAGAAATGAGCAATATGAGGAAAAATACTTTCCTGGAAGTCTCCATTAGAGTACAGTACCTGATGGCTCATGGCCACATGAAAAATCAATTCATTAGTCTAATTAAATTGTGTACATATACACATAACACATATTGCTACATTTTAAAATTTCTGTGCAAGATATTTCATGAAGCACACAGTAAATATCTGATTTTGTTTAAAAAACATTCACTTTGGAACTATTACTGTCTCTGAAAGCTGAGCTCAGTTATTTGGATTTAAATCTGAATTTCTAGGACATTTACCCCTCATATTCTTTCTCCTTTCTGTAGATTTAAGTTAGATGTTTGTGTAATTCAAAGTTTTGGATGAAAAATAAATTGACATTCAGGTATTTCCTTCAATATTTGTTTGAAAATCAGGCTAGTCATTTATCCAAATCAGACTCCCTATTATGATTTGCAGCATTTCATTCATTAGTACATTTTCTAATCCTGAAAAAACATAGGAACATAAGATTGCTTGAATGTATTTTAATTATTCATGTAAATTAAAGAGACAGAATAAAAATTATATATTCAGAGAAAATGGTCTGTCTTTCTTATAACACTCCACTTATAAAAGCAGAGAGTTTTTTATTTCATCATTTTTCACTGGTCTTTTATTATGCTTTATTGCACTCTGATCACCATGGATGCTTAAAATAATCTACAGACAAACAGATTCATGGTTGTTTTCAAATACGTCTGCAATTGTATGTGTGTGTATGTGTCTGTGCAAAATTTTTTTGCAGTGATTGCATGATTACACTCTGATCTGAAATGGCAGCACAATATAGGAAGGGTTTTAAAATCACATTTAATGCCATTTTTATAAACTCAGATAATGTTAATGATAAGATACAAATGTTTCATTTATTTTTAACGATGGAATTGTTATTATATTTCACGAAATTTTATTCTTAAAAAGTCATATATGACTTTTGTGAAGCTTGTAGGTTTTTTTTCTATTTTGAGATAATTTTGGATAGTTCTTTATATCTTAGAATTAACTTGTAGAATCTCATTTTTGAAGCTATCAGATAAAAAGTCAATTCTTGTACACACAGTGAAACGACAAGTGTTAAGTAATACTGGCCAAAGTAACCTAGAGAAATGCTCTGCAAATATGCCTAGGACTTTTTCCTATGAATAAAAATGATCTCAGCTGTTTTGGGGTTTCTTAGAGAATGCAGTTAATAAAGTGTGATGATACTATTTATAGTGTCTTCCCTGGGCAGATCTATACAAGGATTTCCAAAGAAAATTTCCTCATCTTTGTTTTGCATTTTAAAAGCAATTAATAAACTAAGGCTAGGTATTTGAGTCCAAGAGGAGGTGATCAGGACAGGTTTCAGCCTACTTTCCTCCAAGACAGACAATGAGGAGATGGAAAACATGAGGCACAGGCAGGAGGTGAGCACGTCCTCCAGCCCAGTGCGGGGACAGTGCTGCATCTCCTTTTCTGAGCAGAGTCTCTCTGTGGTCTTTGACAATTACCTGTGCACAGATTTTTAGAACTGGGCACATGCAATTGCATGTTTCGTTTGCCCATATAATTACTGTAATTGTGACCACAGTTGTGGTAATCGTACATGCAAACAATCAGTTAGACATCCAGACTGAAAGATGGCACTTCCTCTACTCTGCTCCAAACAGCATTTTCAGCTATGCCTTGTTGGCTGAGCTCCTACAGGAAGATCTCCTTAGTCAATGCAGTGTTGTGGAGTATATGCTATCTTTCTCTGGCAGAGAGTGAGACTATACAACCTAATCAGTTATTTCCTTACAGTCCTCCAAAATAGTGTCTTTTGAAGACAGCCATGCAGATAGTGATTGGCAAATACATCTACTTTGTGATGTGCCAACACTTGAAGCAAGAAAAGAAACAAAAATTACCAATGAAGGTGTTAAGATGGGAAACTCTATTAAAAACCCAAGGGAGAAGTTTCTTCCCTGATTACCACACACTCTTAGTGTACCTGGTGATGCTAACAAAACTCCCTGGAGGATTGTGTCGTCCTCTGGCCTGCAGCCAGATCTGTCACACTGAAAGTGCTCTTCTCCCCTGAAAAGTATCTCGGTAAAAAATAGCATCATTGGGTTTCATGTTTATGGTCTCTTAATGATCCACTATAAGATGTGTTAAGCTTACAAGTGAAAACAGTGCTGGGACAGAGGTTTAGGTTTTGGTGTGGTTTCCCTCTGCACTGACTGAAAAACAGCGATGGAAGCATCGAGCAAAGCTCGCTCTTTCATGTGGCATTGCTTTCAGTAGAGATTTTTATAGGCCAGACCAGGTTAGGTCCCCATGGTCCCTAATCTTTTTGTTTCTCTTTCACTTCCACATTTATCGTCTACACACTGGGAGTTTAGCACCTAGTGATGATGCTGGAGGGAGAGGCTGCGTGCCTGTCTTAGCTACAGTACCTCAACAAGGTGAGCAAGAGATAAAAATACAAGTATTAATTTTTAGTCATGGAAATGGAATGGAATAAACTTCTACTGAGTTCTAGACGATAATTTAAAAACCTCATATGATGGCAAACTTAAATACTATATATAGGCTAGTAGATTAATAATAGCACCCTATTGATCCAGAGCTTTCCCCAAACCCAAAGTCAATACATAGAAGAGCTCTCATTGACTTCTTCTAGCTTTGGATCATTTCTTTTTGTCTTAACTGAGGAGTCTTCCAGAGGGGGGAGAGGAACAGTAGGAAATAATTGTATCTTGAAGGACACTGAAGTTGAAACCTTGATCTCATGTGATTTGTTCCAGTGACAGACTTTGAACAGAGCCAGGCAGAAATTTGCTTTATTTTTGTCAGTGCTGATTTTAATTAGAAAATATTATTTAAATTAAAAAGGGCTTTTTGGAGGAGAGGAAAGAATGAAATTCCACTCTGAAAAACAGGAAAATAATGTGACATTTTTCAGAGCAAAATGACTTTGTTTTTTCATGTCATTGAAACCTGTCTTTCAAAATGGACTTTATGTGAAACAGTAAAAGATAGAAAGGACGAAAAAAACCCCCCACCTCACTCAAATCAAGTACATCAGAATAGAATGTTTCAAGTAACCCTGAAGTTTCATTTGTGAAATGCAAGTTTGCAAAATTACAGAAGAAATAATTTTAGTCATTCAGAAACTATTGAGGTAAATATGGAAAACCACATTTTTAACATGTTAATTGGTGATTGTGCAATTTGCTGTTCATTCTGCACATTACTTTGAGATGCAGGTTAGTAACCTCCACTATGTCTTGTTTTAAGATTCTCTTTGGAATATGGACCATCATTTACTATGTTTGAAACCACTATATTGAAAAGCGAGTTTTTGCCCTGTAGTACCGAAAATTACTCTAATGAAAAATGTCAAATTATATTGTTAGAAAATAAGGAAGGACAACTCAAATGGTAGACAACAAATAAAAATAAAGATCTAGAGGAAGATCAACTAAAACCTTAAAATTAGTATAATAAGCACAGTAAGCAGTGATTTCAATGCACTCTGTTGCTACAATTAAGAGCCTCTCGGAGAAAACCAAGATGAAAGGAGCAAAGATTAATTACACAACCCTAAACCTGGTGGGATGGGGAGCACCTTTCTGCTCAGTAGAAGGAACAGGTAGCTCCTGGGCAGTGAAGGAAAGAGAGAAGCTACTGTGGGAACCCTAATCCTCCAGAAAAAAGCACAAATTGAGGAAATCTGCAATCACAACTCCCAGGAGCCCTCAGCACCAGTGTCTCCTTTAGCAGTCACCTCTGCCTTGTCCCACTGACCACTCTTGCTGTAAGTGGTGTTTTAAGGAGTCAGACAAAGGAAGGGTGGTTAAAAAATTCTCCTATATTGGCTTTCAACCAATTGCTATCAGAGAAAAACAAAAGCAGAACTTGATCTTTTGTTGTTGTTTTGGGTTTTTTTCCTCCTCCTTTTGAAAAAGGGATCCCTCATCTTTACTGTTCCTTTATATTCTAACTGCCCCAGCTGGAAACCTTCTAGGTTTTTTTAAAACAGGATTAAAAACACAGTTTTCTGCATTAGCACAGCTCAAAAGGATAACCTCAGCTCTTTTCTCTGCCAGCCAGCTTTTTAATCCTGAATCACATGTCACTTCAAATTATGAATATGATTTTCACGTCCCCCTCGGGCCTAAATTTCACCCAAGTAAATCCTCTCATTCAGCAGCCGGAGAAACGTGTCAAAAACAGTGATCTTCAAGTACTGAGAGTGCTCTGGGAGAGATCAAACTGTCCCAGGCTGAACTCTCTGAGTGCCAGACATCTTTTCCCCCCCTGCTTATTGTTGTTGACACCCTGCATCCCCCCTTCCCTTCCCTCCCAGTCTGAAAGCCTGGGATGGCAAGGGAGAGAAAAAATAAGTCCTTCTTAATTCTAAATAATTCTGGGGTTGATCGTTTCTGCACTTGTGGGGGCAGAGGGAGAACAAAGACACATGTATGAACTGGTTCTGGGTAATGAGAAATCAAACCACCTGATAAGGCGTTACTTTCTTTCATCTCCTAGTACAGCTCTCCTGATCAGCAGTCAGATGAGCAAATTGGTTAAACAGCCCTGATTTCCAAGCCAGCCAGGTCAGTGTCATGGTATCACAGTCCATTTGAAGAAGGGAGCCCCTCCTCATCTGGGTTTCTTTGTGTTGTACAGGTGTTGTACTTGCTCTCCCGAGTGCCTTGCAAACACAAGCTAACTTAAAACATCCTTGCCAGAGAGAGCATACATTTCCAGCCCTGGTCTACAAATAAAAAGATCAGGATTGTGTCTTGGGCAAATAACTTAAAATCTGAGGATCAAACCTACAATCAGAAGTCTAGAAATCTACACATTGGGTTCTGGAGGTATTGGACATTAAGTAAGTGTCCTCAAGGAGAGGCAACCTTCCCAGACCAGAAGAGCAAGTCTTGACTCTCCAGTCTCTCTAAGGAGACTAGACAGCTCAAAGGGCTGTGTTAAGCTGCCCCCACTGTAGTTTCTTCTTCTCCAGAAAGAATTACAGTATTATTTTTTTATATGCTTATATATTTGCTCCTTTCCCAAGGAAACTCAACGGGAAAATTCAAGGGAAGTGCCCACACTTTGCTCACATTTTCCTAATGGAACTGTGAAGTGTGTTAATACTGTAGTGGTGAGGGCCATCTCCATCTTTACAGGATGAGTAGGTAAATGCAAAGATGGCCTTCATTAAGTTCTTTGGAGCAAGGAACAGAGATATTTGAATTTGGAGCTCTGGGGTTGGAAATAATAACTTTGCTGAGGTCTTCTTAGCACCAATCCTGACATCTGAGTTCAGCTTTCTCCAGCAGATAGTGGAGACATGCTTTTGGTTTGAGGTTACCTCCTTTGAACATACTTTTCCCTGGTTTCTCTAGATTTTGTCCAAAACAGTGCTTTTGTATGGCTTTGGATTTGAATTTTCTTAGTAGTTCTTCCTCATAGGGGAGGAGGGTAAAGACAGACCCAAGACATCATGGAAGATAGAGAGCACTCAAAACCACAGTGTGCTTCAAGTCCCCACAGCCACATCATGTGGCTGTAAGGCTGCGATGGTATGGCCATTTCCCATTTGAAAACCAGTCAGACTAATGTTTTCCTCCTGCAGAAGAGCAAACACAAATGTGGAAAGGGACTAAGAGGACGTTTATCGCTCGCTTACCTTCCCACGGTAAAGAAGCCACAGGAGTTATTAAAGAAACCTCACCTTTCAAAACATTCCCATGGCCATGAACATGCTACTGAACCAACGTATATCCTGGGAGGATTTTGCATTTGCTGGAAGATCAACTCTGATCCAGCCATTGCATGTTGTTATTGCAGTTTCATCAGCAAAACAGAAACGTAGTGGTTTTCCAAGAGAGGTGGGCAGGAAAAAGCAATTCTGAATTTAGTTTTCCCATCCTAACGTTGAGTGAATGGGAAAAATCTGAAACTTAAAAGGATTCAGATCATATCAGCCAAATAATTTTTCTGAACTTTCCTTCTTTAATATTTTTGGTGTATAAATTTTAAATATTTTCTTTTAATTTCAAAATGTTTCCTTTTTATTATAAGTCACAGTAAATTTGAAAGCAAAAATATTATTCTTCTGTAATTCACTTCCCAAAGTAAGACATTCAGATCACCACCTGTGATTTCCATCAACTGGCATTTTTCAATTTAAAATAATTGCCAGAAAATCCCAATCAGTATTCAAGGCCATGTTAACGACTGCCTTACTTCAGCCTAGAGGTGGCAATAGTTTAGTGACTGCTGAGCTGCATGTACAGAGTTTGTAATCCCTTAAGTAGTGCTTTGAGGCTTCCTGTAGCTAATATATATCCACCAGCATAGCAAGGAATAAAATGAATATTGTCTCCTTTATCCCTTTATGTTTAGTATTACAAAAGCTTGTAGAACTGAATTTCCAAAGTGGTGATTTTTTTTTTTTCCTTTCCCTTCCACTGTTGGATGATAAATTTGTTTATCTTTGTTCTTGGCACCAAACTTTGTGAACATTTCTAAAAGCAACAATGAAAACCCACTCATGGTCTGCTAAATCAATACTCCCAGCGTCTCATTCTCCACTGCCAATGCACCTTGTATAACCATTCACTGCTCTGCCTGAGTGGCGGTGTGTGTCCATCAAAGCTCTGCCTCCTCCTTTAGATGCCAATCTGAGCATCAGCTCTAAGAAATACACAGCTGAGGATGAGCCTTCATCCCAAGCCAGTGATAAGCAGAAAGGATCAAAGTGAACAAGATAAAATGGCAGGTGTAACCTCTCCACACAACAGGGATAAGTCACAATATTTCTGTACAGTTGCTTCCTTAAACACAGAGACAGACTGGAGAAGATCTGCTTGCAGATGGTACGTGTAAGAGGATGGAGACTCAAATTTGACAGTCACTTTATAAATGAAACCCTGTCTGTGTGCTCTCCCTTCAGGTCTGCTTGCTGCTGCGGAATAGTTTTCTGTGCATAGAAATACTGAGTTTTCCAAAGTCTGATTTATTATTATTCTCTGCTAAAATCTTAAAAACACAGAAATTATTGCAGCTATTTGCATCTCATCCTGGCATCATTGTTCTCCATTGCAATAAGTGGAACTAGCTTTTCTTAAAATGCTGGATTGAATCCATATTCTATTTATTACATCTGAGGACTGCTCTTCTCTATTTTATAGCCTGTTGTTTGCAAACCATGCAGGGGGATAAAAAGTGCACAATCTGAAAAAGTACAGAAGTGTCTTCATTATCATTAATTATTTTTTTTTAAACCAAAAATAGTGGCTCCCAAAAGCATTTGATTTTTAAACTTTTACTGCAAAGCAGAGCACAAGAGTAAAAATTAAAGTCTCTATTGGATGGGTGTCTGACTTCTCTTCTAGGCCAAAAAGCCCATGGCTCAAAAAGGCATATGATGGAGATATGAGAGGGTAGAGGATGTCTTCTGCTCTGCCCCCATGTGCTTTTACTGCTTTGCTTTCATTTCTTCTCTCTGTAATTTAAGTTCAGAAGGAATGAACAGTCTGGTCCTGGGAATGAAGAAGTGAAGGAGGCAACAGGTATCCAACAACATTTCCATACATTTTAATTTTAACTTGGTCCCTCCTGTCCCCGTATGAAAGTTTGTACATGTACTTTACTCGTGGCTTGCAGTCTCGTATTTCCATCCACATCCTAAAGCAGCTCTGACATTGTGCTTTGTCCTCCACCCAAAGAGTCCCTGACAGCATGAACTCTGGTTTCCCAAGTAGGTTCCAAATATTTGTCTGATTTGAAAAGGATGGGTTTCCAAATTTCTTAAAATTAGATAAACTAGTTTGATGTGTGTCAGTAATTCTTTATTCTATGGACCTCAAAACCTTCCTGAAGAAGTCAACCAAACCCACTAATGGGTTAGGTGGGTGATCCTGGATGCCGGCAGTGCCATAGGGAGAGGATGGGTGATAAATAGCTGGCCTGGCAGGTTGTGGCAGCCCACAGGAAGGCACATACAAACCAGCTCAATGGGAGTGAGTGCACATAAGGGGTTTTGGTACTTCTCCACCTTTCACCCTCTGATAGACCACAGCTAAACAGTGCAGCATCTGTTCTGCGCTGCTGTTGACAGCATTTTATCCTGTGACTCACACAGTGGCACTGGTACATGCCCTCTCACACGTGATGTGTACCAGAGAATTCTGGGCCACATCCTTCTCCAAAGAACGTGAGGGAAAAGTGTTAGGTGCACAGAAACCATTCCTCCTTATGCAGCTTGAGTTTAGCAGGAGAGGTGAGCAGAGTCCCTTTGCTGAGGTGCACCACATGGTACAGTCACAGCCTCTCCCATCATTCTGACCACAGCTGTCTCCACCTGTGTTTTCTGCTCCCATGGGCACCAGATTGTTGGGAATGTAACCTTCAGTAGAAAGTAAAGGAAAGCATAAAGGGAATTCAAACACTCACAGTCTTTTGGCACTAAAATCAACTTATTGATCAGTACTACCATTTTTCTGGATAGATAATAACTCTGGCAGAGCTGAGCTGCTCCTCTGCGTTCCCAGTCTGGAAGACACTTTTTCCTGCTGTCAAACACCTGCCACTGGCCAGGTGCTGCTGAGGAAGGGAAGAGGTGCTGGGGGATTTACATTTAACTCCATACATCTTGCCAAGGTGCTTCAGTTATGAGTTGGCAGAGTGGATGGAGGGAGACTGGCTCACATCATGCAGATGCTCTGAGTCACACTCATTTCCCATCTCTAGGATCTCAGCTCAACTGCCTTGGTGGCATGGCAGCGATCCCTCCTCACCTTGGTTTTTAGAATGTAGTTAAAAAGATTCAAGTATCATCACCTTTACATGGCCAGAGCAGCCCATTAGGGTTGTCCAAAATTTTGTTTCTGACATACAAAAGCTATAGCAGTGGGTGAACATGTAAAAGTTTGGGTTTGGTATCTGCTGTTGAATCACAGAGACTGTTATTTTGGAGTACATCTAAAAGGAGTTTGGTCCCTAATCCCCTTGAATAGCCATGCAAAGTAGGTGGTGTAATTCCCAACGAACATCAAAAACTGTTAAATCTATGAGATGACTCAATTTTCTGTGGAAACAGGGTCCTTCAGTGGCAACTCCACAAGAATGCTCCTCTTCCTCACTTTGGGATACCGACCTCAGCAACATTGTCAAAATGAGGATCTCCCAGTAAGCTGTTGCTCTGGAATAAGCCACATCCCAGCTCCCACATTCATCCAGGGAAAGATGGGATCCTGAGTGCAATGAAAGTCCCTGCACCAAAGTACCTTTGGATGTTATCAGCCCTCCTGGAAAAGACACAATGAACAAGGACAGTGATGAGGCTACGACAGCTATTTTGTGACTGTGCTTCACGGGTTGTGCTTTTTCTCACTGTGGTAATCATTAGCATCAACTTGCACAGCAGGTAGGAAGTCAGGTTTACTCACAATATAATTACACTTTATATTAGTACATAATATTGTATTATTATGAGGATGTATGGATGAATTTCTACTATGCTGAAGTACAGAAATTTCCTGTATACCATGATTGACTTGTATGACAAGGTCCCTGCAGGTGGACAACCACATTAACTTGGTTTCTCCCTGGTCTGGTGAGATCATGAGAATAAGTCTGTGCTCTGGCTCTCAAGCCTATCTGATGTCTTTTGCTGAGACAGAACAACAAAATACTTATGTCTGGCTATTTCAGAGAAAAAGACCAACAACAACAGAAAGCAGAGTGGTTTTGTTACAGTATTTGTGTAATGGCTTACCACTCAACGTGGCATAAGCAGCAGTACCACCATGTTAGCCTCACATCAAACAGATGGCTAGGGAATTATGATATCTGACAACCCAGAGCATCTTCCTTTTCTAGATGCAAGTTAATAATACAGGTTGTGTTATATGAAGGGAAGAGACTTTGCTACAGCTTTGGGGCTCAACTAGTCCGCAGGGTCCAATTCCCTGTTCGATTGCAGTCCTTTCCTCCCTCTCGCCACATAGACATCTGTTGTTATTAAAAGCTAGTAGAAGAACTGTTTTCAGAGCTAGCTCCCCAATGTTGCATGTGTAACCATATGTAGTAATATAGCATTACATTAAAAATAAAAAAAAAAAGCCTGCTTATTGAAGATCGGCAGCTGTTTTATTTTTTCCTTCAGCATCTCTGTTCACGTGGTTATTGCTTCTTGTAACTGTTCTCATCTTTTGAAGCTATTTAATTAGATGCAATGGGGAATTTATTAAAAGGCCTTGACCTCTCTGCTCTTTAGATAGCCGTGATCTTAATGTTTGGAAACCAACCCAAATCTAGCATGCTTAACAAAAAAGAAAAAAAAAAGAAAAATTCATTTTTCCTTCCTGTAGTGTACATGTTGACCTTACTCCTGTTGTGTCAGTGTGGACAGTTTCTGCCCAAAAAGGTCAGTAAAGACTTGCTCCTATACAGAAAAAGTTTCAGCAGCATTAAGCTGGTAAAATTAAGTGAACACTTCATAGATTATTGATTTTCCTTGGACAGAAAAAGCTGGAGAAGAGTAAGTTAGAATCAGTTCTCAGCAGCTCTGATGGTGGCAGGACTGAGGTTTGCACTCATTAATTCTATGTTCAAATTAAGAAAAAGACAGAAAAGCATGACAGAAATCATGGGTAAAAGGAGAGAAGAAATGGGGTTGAACCAAACGCTGCCTCCAGTGCTGACCCAGGAGGCTTTCTGTAACCTTTCTGTGAGAAGAGCCATCTCATGCTATTTACTAGATATTTCACGTAAAATGGCCCTATCACAATATGATTGATGCTAACTAGACATGGAAACAGAAACAGGGTAAAAAGCTACTAGAAGAGAATATTCTCTGGAGTCAGTGGATTTGAGTACTGACTTACCCAGGGGAAACTGAGGCTGGGATTTGGTTCATTCTCCTCAACAGCAATGGCAGTAAAGAACTCATGTCATCTTCATTCACCCTGACCTGAAAAGTGTATCAGACATCCTGTAATGTCCTACACTGGCAATCCAGACACTAAGGCACAGGGTGCCAGCCCTCAGGAA
>NW_010331883.1:72610-79272 GCF_000700745.2 Antrostomus carolinensis
AGGGAAAAAGGGGAAAAAAAAAAAAAAAAAAAAAAAAAAAAAAAAAAAAAGGAGACAGAAGGGAAAAAAAAACTTATTTCATTAAGAAGTCTCCTTGTCTGCGGACAGGATGCACACAACAGGAAGGATGTGGACACCAAATAACTCATCTCAGGATTTCTCCATCATGAAGGAAATGGAGGTATTGAAGCGTGGGTTTCCTTTGCAGGCTCTTCTAGTGTAAAGCAATTCAGCAATACGGCAAAATGTTGCTACTACTTGCTGCTGCTAAAGGAGAAAACTTTCCCTCTCTTTCTCTCACTGCCCTGCACCTGCTCATCAGTCTCACAGTCCACCAGCACTCAAAAAAAAAATTAACACTTACTTCATGCTATGGTCCTTCATTGCAGACACAGAAACACACAGTGCATGCACTCATGGATGCTTGGGAAGAGTTTAATACAACTACTAAACACAGAAGGGGACAGTAAAGCAAATCTAGGTACTAACCGTCCCAGCAGCTTCTAGGTGTCTCAGAAATCTGTCTGGAGCTGGATTTTTGACACCCCAATATTGAAGATCCCCAAGCCAGGCTGGTGTCAGGATGCCCTTGTCATAGGAGAGGTTGAGATGGGAACAAGGAGCAATGAAAAGCTGGGTTTGCTGCTCCTGTTGCCCTTGGGAAAACTTGTGATAACAAAGGGCAAAACAACACATGTATCACTGCTGGGAGCAGCCAGCTCTAACAAACTATGGCAATCAAATCCCCTGGATTTTCTCTAACTGAAATGGCACTCTGAATTTTCAGGTGAGTTTCCATAAGAATAGCTCTCTTCCTTGACATCATGAGGATAAACAGCCTTAGTGCCATTTTAAAATTAAAATAAAGTTTTATAAAAAACAGATTGCAAACTTCTACAGATGGGAATGATCTGTATTTATCCATTTATACAGCTCCTCAGACAGTGCTGTCCCAGACCAAGACTCCTATATAGCACTGGAATACAAACAGTACCAGCCAGGGCTGTGCAGACATTTTTGATAGTTTCATTTCATTTTTCATTTGGGAATTATTTTAAGAGGCAGAATGGAGGAGAACATCACCCACAAAAAGGAAGGTGGAATCTCTTGCAAGCAGAGTATGTGTAGGCTAAATAATGCTCAACAAATTCTTCAGTGACCTAAGTTTCATTACACATCACCAGGAAAGACCTAACTTTAGGTTTGACCTCCAGAGTGTTGTACAAATAGAGAAGGAAACCTGAGAAGCATTAAGATGTAGCCTTTCTCAGGAAAAAAAAAAAAAAGCAAGCAGTCCCTTCATTAATGACTCCTATTATAGCTATTCATTGTATCCTCTTTTCCTTAACAAAGTCTCGTGTTGTCGACCAGCCCTCTTAAATGTTCAGTGTGTGCCCATTATCAAAATATAATTTTTGGCTTCACTGAACACATGTAGGAAGTGTAGTAGTGTAAGAAGGAAAAGGAGGGAAGATAGCACAAGAAAAAGAAAGAGAAAGCTAATAATCTTAGACTGTATTTGTATAATTACCCTCTCCAGAACAATCTTCTGAGAAAAGGATATATTTAATTTTTGTTATGTCATAAATCTTAAACTCTCAAGTTGTCACTGATTAGGCTAGTAACTAAACAACTGAAAATGGACACTGGAAGATTGCCTTCCCCACCACTTTATTTTTAATAAAAATGGATTTATTATGAATGGAGGGAGACCTCTGTGGTCAATTTCGAATCTGTTTTTAAGGACTTTCTAATAAATTTTACACAGCCAAAAGGGAAATCACCAGCAGTTTACACGAAGTAAAAATTGTCCAATTTTAGAAGCATGAAACAAACCTGTTGAGGAAATGCCCAGCCAACACACCAGTTTTTCTCTTTCTCATACATGTTCTCTATCTCTTATAACATTTTCTGACCCTTGATTTAAAGTTCAAGGGGATAAATACTTCTATGGCTTTCAGAAGTGCATCTTTCAATAACTTGATTTCAGGAGACAAGCACTCTTAGAAAGGGCTGAAAAGAGCAAACTGTATTATCCACTTGCAATTGGCCTGAACTAGAATTGCTCTGGATATATTTTAAACCTCCAGTACCACAGAGACACTGTTGGTCACCGTCCCCTGCATTGCAGCTGTCATCACATCTATATTTGTCACCTTTTTCACCCCTAAGTATGAATATTTGGATTAGATTAGGTAGCATTTCAAATGTCAACAAAGCATTTGGCATATTGGATTTCCATCTGTCCATCCTAAGAGTCCTTTCCTGTTTCACTTTTTTATAAGATATTGAAAGCTTGGAACAGTCAGCACAAAATCAATGGGAATTTCACCAAGGGATCTACCTGAGAGACACAGTTTTGCTATTCCTGTCTGGGTCAACTACTGCCTTAGGAGCTTTCAGCTGTGTCAGCAGGTAGATACATCACTGCAAGGCCATCCCTGGTGGATGGAGCTCAGCCAGCTGGCAGGGAGGACATCTGGCAGCATGCAGGCAGGAAGGAGATATATGCATTGATAACATGGTGGGGTCTAACAAATCTGTGACTTTGCTTTTATTTGTCATTAACATTCACACTCTCACGGCAGCAGGACTTACGCAGCATTTTAAAGACAGACAATTTAAAGCCTTGGGACAGGGACAATCGTTGGGATTCCTTCTACCTTGCAGTTCAGCCCAAGTGGGATGACATGTGGCTGCATTTCCCCAGGACCAGAGCAGGGCATAGACTGCAACTCACAGGATCATGGCCCATCTCTCAGCCTCCCCCTTCCCCTACCAGCATTTGCCCGCAGTGCTGACCTTCTCCTTTGGTTTGCTCAGGGCAGTGCAGGGAACTGAACTGGGGAGCAGCACTGCAGCCTACACTTCTCCTTTTAGATGCAGATTCAGCCATAGTTGTTTAGTTGAATCTTTGATACATTCACAAAATACGTCTATACCTTTATCTATCTGTCTTTATACCTATGGAGATATATATTGATAGATATATATTCCCTTCCTCTCTCCCCCAAAAAAACCCAGAATCAAAGACAGAACTTCTCTTTGCCATTCAAAGTTACTTTTTGTTTAGGATTTTTTTGGAAGGCAACATCCAGTCTTGGAGGGCAATCTGTTATGTTTTTTAATCTTTCTATCAAAAATGCTTGAAAGTGGAATGACTTTTTTTTCCCCATAAATTAAGCTAAAATCTGGAGATGGAGTGAAGTCATGAAGTGTCCCTATCTACAAGTGAGTAGTAATAGCTGTCACCTGGGTGCTCTCTCAACACAACTAAGGCACTGACAGACAGTTGCGAAGCCTGGGTTAGCAGACATGGAGCTTGCTTCTCCAGCAGCTTGTCTTTTCTGCACATCTCTGCTTTGGCCTAGTTCAGTGCATCGCTGACGTGCAACCTGCCTGCTCACGCATGGGATGTGCAGCACCTCCCAGGCATGCCAGACCGATTTTGCTGACTTTACTGGCAACCTGCCCTTTCCTTAGGAGAGGGCCTCATGGAAACGGTGATGGCCAGGAGCTGCCTGCTACTGCCTCTGCTCCCTAAAGTTCACAAGCCTCTGAGGAACCGCAAGTGGCACATGACTGAACTTGGCTTTGTCCCTTCAGCCAGCTCTGCCGGCCGGGTGCCTGCCTGCCCCATCTTGCTCAGGAATGGTGCGAGTGGGTGCTGCTGAACAAGCTGTATTCACACCTCCCAGCAACCTTCCCCCAGCACAGCTGGGCAGTGAAGCCGGGATGTGTGAAGAACTGTGGATAAAAGGCCAGCCTTGCAGGAGAATGGAGACCTGCCCAAGACTCCTGAGCTTCCCATGGTACCTGCCCATGCAGAAGACATGCTCTGCTTGACTGCTGGTGCTTGGTTTGGTGGTTGCCCCTCTTTTCTCTAACTCCTGCTGGTCTCTGTTTGAACCCTCTTGTGGCTTTACCTCTCTTTGAGTCATGGCCTTGTTAACAAAGGCCTCTGTGTGAGAGAGGTGAGCCATGATGGGAAGTGCAGCGGAGGTACTGCACGCAGCACCACAGCTAATGAAAATCCCCTGGGAATGCCCACTCTGAGGTTTGTATTTTTTCCGTGGTCTTACTTAGTTTGCTGCTCTGCTCCTTGGCCTTCCCCTCGTGCCCAGGCTTGGTGTTTGCTGGGGTTTAGTCTGACCATTGCTACCTAGAGTGACCTCTTCTCTCTAAAGGGACAGCTGAACTGAAGAATGGTTGTGGCTGGAGAACTGAGTGTAAACAAATGACATAGCGCTCTTCACTATGTAGAAACGGAATTGTCAATGACACAAACCAGCTTATTTGCAACATTTTGAATGTAAATCAGTCTTTGATCAGGCATAAGCTATGACTGCATTCACTGTAAGGTCCCTTACTGCTAAAACCATATTCCTACTGCCAAGCTGCAGTAGCAACTTAGATTGTTTCTACCACCATTCAAATTGACTGTTGCTGCCCCTCCTTTGGGGATTATATTACTTCATCTTGAACAAATGCCGAGGGAGACTGAGGGTCAGACTTCATTCATATGAAAATTGCATATAAACCTGCTCCTCCTGGTCTTGTTGGAGTAGATGAGGGTGTAGCTGTTCTCAAGGATTCCCCACCATCCATATTCCTCCAAGCAGAGCCAGCGAAATGCAATGTAGGATGCTTTTCACCCAGCTGAATGGCAAGCCAGCCATCTTTACCTAAGTGGAGGACAGCTCTTCAACTCCATCGACATCTCTCTAAGTCAAATTTATTGAAAATGAAGGTATTCCAGCTGCCAGACCTGTAAACTTAAACATTATTTAACCAAATAAAACTATGTTCTCCATTCTAGTCACCATTCCTCATGTGTAGCAACTGTTGATGAATTAAGACTCTGAACAGTCACCTCAGCTTTTCAAGACTTTGCATTTAAAAGCATAATATAGCCTCATCTGATATAAATCTACATTATCCCATTGCTCTCTAGGTTGATTTATATCAGTGGACCAGCTATTATACCAACATCAATATCAATCTGCATCTCTATTGGTGGTGATTAAGGGTGGAAAAACAGCTGGGAGCAAGAGAGAATATAATACTCAAACTGTGACTAAAAACCTGAAAAGCAGGAGCCTGATCAATGCTCTTAGGAGCCTGCTGGGAATAAGCTGCACTTATGACTTGACTTAGTCTGGACTGACAAAAAATCAGGCCACAGTTGTCTTCAGGTCTCCACCCTGGTCTTCCACAATTAGTGGCTCAGTTTTATACCCATTAACATCTATGGTGGTGATGCTAGGTGATGAGGAGACCTAAGTGAACCCTTAACAGGTCCACGTACTGCTTTGGCACTACTGAATTTGTACTTCAGGACTTAGATTTTCACTTCACAGCACCTAAAGTGGAGTTCAGTGTTGTTTTGTTTTGTTTTGTTTTGTTCCCCCCCCACAGAGACTCAGCTGCTGGTGAGTCCCAAATTGGTGCTAAATAACATTTTTTTCCAGAACTCGGTTCCCATTATCCTTAATTCTTCCAAAAAATCCAACTATGGCACTTCTCAAAGCTGCTGCCAGAGAGTTCAGCCACTCCCAAAACCAAGCCGAAAAAACAAGGAATGTAGCATGTGTTTTCTTAAGAGCCAGGTAAAATTTGTCTATGAGAGAAGCCATCCAGGAACAAGCCCAGGGAGCCTCCACACTGAGAGCCTTGTTTTGTTTTTGCTTTACAATTTCACAGCTTTCAGTCCTTTCAGCTTCTCCCCATTCCTACTTTAAAAGGCTGAAATTCTCTGTAGTGCAGCCACAAATATCACAGCCCTCTTGTCAATGTCCAAGCAGCTCAGAACTGCAATTTATTTAAAGCTAGCCTGAAGTGAACCAGTTAGTAAGAGCTGGTTTCCTATCACACCTCATTCCACCTTCTGCCTTTGAAGCCCACTTAACACAACCCTACTATTCCTTGGGGACTTCAGGGGATTAAGGCAGGCCCCTTGACAGTGCACTGACTCTTCTAGCACTGTTGCCTTTTCTGTTTATCAACTAAAATAAGAGAGATTGGACCAAAAATAAAAGACAAAAAAAGAGAGAGGGAAGAAAGAGTGAGAGAAGGAAGAGAAAAAACAATAAACCCAAAGCAAAAATTTTAATGCAACAACAAAACCCTGTTGTTCAGGGCTTTTGTTAAGATTGGTAAGCTTCAAGTACAAGCACTTCTGTGCTTAATCATTTGTCAGAGAAATAATTTCCTTAAAGCTCCCTCTCCATATGTCAGATAAGTTGCATTTGTTCCACTAATTCTCCTTTCTTAGGGAGATCCAGGTGTAAAAGCCCGATGGTGCATTCAGTTGCCTGTGTCTGAGGAGCCCAAAGGATTGTAACCATTATTTAGAGCAGTTGATAACAGTATTTGATCCTTACCTCTTTACTTTACTAAAATCCTCTTGCTGCTGGCAACGTGCCTAAGGCATCGTTGCAGCATTATCTTACTGATAAAGCTTGGATAATACAGCAAAGAGTTCCAATAACACAAGATGAATGGGATCTACCTGAACACATCATTACACTGACAGGCAAATGCAATGTGCTTTCATGAAGAAGGTACAGAAGATGTCTTCTAAAGAACTTCCTCTTCAAAAAAGAAGGATGCTCTGGGAAAAGACATGTAGAGCACTGTGGTGGGTTGACCCTGGCTAGAGG
>NW_010331884.1:0-1721 GCF_000700745.2 Antrostomus carolinensis
AAACCTTGCCATGCAAACCCAATACAGATAAAGACAATTTAACAAGTAAAGCAAAAGCCGCACACAAAACCAAAGCAAAATGAATAATTCATTCAACACTTCCCATTGTGAGGCAGGTGTTTAGAAACATCTCCAGGAAAGAAGGGCTCCATCATGCAAATGGAGCTGTCCCAGCTGTGTCTCCTCTGAACTTCTTGTGTACCCCCAGCCCACTCTTTGGTGGGGTGGTGTGAGGAACAGAAAAGGCCTTGACTCTGTGTAGGCACCACTCAGCAATAATGAAAACATCTCTGTGTTATCAATACTGTTTTCAGCACAAACCCAAAACATAGGCCCATACTATGGAAAAAATTAACTCTATTCCAGTCAAAACCAGTGCAATGTACTGCTACTGGAATGCAAGAAACTTTTAAGTGATAAATAAGTACTGACATTGGTGATGATGTATAAGTGAAATTATTTTGAGTATCTCATGTTTAGTCTAAGTATCTATATAGCAAGCACTTCCATAATTTTGACCATCTTTCTCTGCATTGATCCTCATAATGGCATTTTACTTAGAGAATAATGTCTCATCTTTGTCACAGCTCATGTTCCTGATGTGTCTTTGTTATTATGTTCCCCACAAATTTCAGTACTTTATCTTTCCAAAACTTTGTTGCCAAAGAGCCAAAGGGATGATTAGAGTAACGTGTCATTCATAATCACTGCTAGCCATGGACAGTACCAAGGAGCTCTCACGCTCAACTTACCAACATGTGGGGGAAGACTTAGCATCATGCACAATATCAGATCATTCCACAGCAACAGCAGAGCTGACAACCCTGTATGTGTCAGGCCCTCCAAACCCTGTATATGTCAGGCCCTCCATACCATAATAAGGCCTGACAGTTTTAGAACTGTATGCATTGCTACTTCTATCTCTCTCCACCCCTCTACCTGCTGCCCCCAACCCAGGAAAGCACTAAAAAAAAAAAAAAAAAAAAAAAGTACTAAATGAAACCACAGTGCTTGAACTGACAATGCCAGATGGGTCGAAAATCAGCACAAGAGACAGGCAGTGAATGAAGAAGGAAGAGAGTGGCAGGGAAATTAAAATGATATAACTCCTGTTAAAGCTAATTATGTACCAGTCCATGGTGTGAGTGGCTTATTTAGTCCAACCTGAATCTCTTCCGAAGCAAAAAATTTCATACTGAGGAAAATCAAAACCAACTGTCCCCAATCATATTCCAAAGTTTGAGAGTCCATTTATCACAGCTCACTCTTTCTCTGCGCATCCTCACGTCTTCATGAATTAATGCAGGCCTACGTATGAAAATCCATGTTTCTTACACATATAAACACCGTGGATCTGAATCAATCTCTCAAAGCCAAAGAGGGTTAAATATTTAAACAATCTATGTATTCAAATGCATTTTTAATGCCGCGAAGTCATTCCGATGAAAGATTACTCAAGAGCCTTCATTACTGAGTTTAGAGAGTAATGTGGTATTATTGGAACAGATGGCACAGCTGTGTGCAGCCTCAGCCTCAGCCCTCCCCCCCGGGGTAAATCCAAGTGCCACTCTTCTGCAAAGTCATCTGCTGTTAACCAATGGACTGAAAGGATGGATGGCTGCGTCTAGATTGCACATCCATTCGTGACAGCCAGGATGGCTAAAGTCTTTAAGAACAGGCTCTTTAAAGAGAACAGCACTTTCTGTAATCCCTTGTTTCCT
>NW_010331884.1:1775-19234 GCF_000700745.2 Antrostomus carolinensis
AACCCTCAGTGCTGATCTGTGACTTAATTGCTAGGATTATGTGCTATCATTTTGTCAACTGCAATTGTCTCCCTTAATTTCAAGCTGGCATCTCCCGCAACCCCTACCCCCACCCTATTTCTTTATTCCCTCCCCCTTGCTGAATGAGTGAATATGGGTGTTGGGAGAGTGGCAAAGAGAGGAGAGAACTATCCAGACATATTTTGATGATTATTAATTTAAAAAGGCAAAGGAAGAAACAGGCAAATGTGAAGTCAGTGTCTGTACTGTGGCAGTCCAAGAAAGGATTATCTGCATGGCTACTAACACTATCACAGGTACAGGGAAGAGGAGGCTCGCATCTCAGGAGAATACTTCTGGAGCATTGAGTTTTCAGTTGAACACAGATACAAAGAATGTCAGTTTATCACCAAGGCCCTGGCTTCTACATTTGTAGGACAGGGTCAGATTAATCACATTCCCTTTGGTCTGTATTTGCAATACTGCATACAAAATAGATGCACAAAGCCTCTAAATGCCTCTCTCCTGGTCTTGCCCTGATGTAACTTAATTGGTTTCTGTGGAAAGATTTCTAGTTTATGTGTGCACTTCTTTATCCACCTGGTTAATATATTGAGTTTTCTGAAAGGTTACTATTAGAACTACTCAACAACATTCAGCCATGCTACATGGTACTTTGGAACAGACACCAGAATCCGGATTAAAGGAGACATATGTTTGGGCAGTGTCTGCTAGAGAACCATCAGCCCGGCAGGCTGTATCAAGGTATCCTCCCATAGATTTAAGTATCTTCTGTGAACTAAGTACCTACCTGGGTGTGGAACACCCAGGGGGGAATTAACACGTTAATTTTTAATTCCAGAAACTAGAAATAGAGATACAGAGCATTTAGTGATGCCCATTATGCTCTGTGGTTCCTCCAGAGGTTTCTTTTCTGATCTCAAAAATATCCCTTTCTTTATTTAAATAGTCTTTCTACTGCTCTGGTGATTCTTTTTCTGTATCCAAGTCTTTTTTCTGAGTAAAAGTGGCAAGGATGGAATTCAATATTCTAGAGGAGATCACATAAATGACTTGGGTAACAACATTAGCTTTTCCTTATCACTACAACAGAAAATGCATTTCACATCTGTTAGGACTGCATTTACTTTTTCCATAGCCATGTGGATGCTTCAAAGTCAAGCCATAATCAAGTAAGACAAGCAAGTCTTTCTCTTCCTTTGGACTTTAATAAATAAGTAAATCCCTGGCTTTTTATAAAGTTGTTTTTTTTTGTTTTGGTTTGGTTTTTTTTTAATCCTTCAGCATGCAATCTCTGATACAGTGCTAAATCTATTACTTCCATTTCTGAGGCCATCTCTTTCTTTTGGTTTGTAAATAGTGACATTTCTGCTATGGAATTCTCTCTTAATTGTGCATTACTAGGAAATTTTTTTTACCTTGCTGATGATTTGAAGCGTGGTTATACAACAAGGAAGAAAACACAAAACAATCTTTGCTCTGTTTAAATTCTTAAATTAAGACTTCAATAATAGCAGACGAATAAGTAAAGCATCGAATGAGGTCCAGAGAGAGGAAAATACATTACAATAAGCAAAAGGATTTGACTAATTTACATTCATTTCTTGTCTAAGTGGTTGTAAATAACACCAGATTTAGGAATCCAATATAGATAGATTTATACCAGCAGCTTGGGTTGCCAAATATAAAGTAACATGGTTATTTCTAGTAAGTACCTAAAATTTGTATTCTTTGTGCACTCAAATTGCTAGGTAATGTCACTCAATTTTCACTTCACCAGAGAAAGTTGTGTTAACTCACTTTTCATTTGGAGCAGGCTAAGAATATATGAACAAACAGTTACTTTGTTCAGCTGACAAGCAATAACTCCTCAAACTGCCACAGCTCTATTGATCTCTAAACAATACTAGATGGCAGTGATTTGTAGGCATCACAGAAAAGATAGAGATTTAAGTGAGGATTTATAAAAGGACACAGAGGTGGCAATGTAGATTTTGATTTTTGGGATTCTACAGCAGTGAATATTTGATCTCAGGAAGGACAGTATTATAGGTGAAAAAAAAAAATCTAAATAATTTATTGTCTGTTTAAAGGATTTTTCAAGCCCTTCAGAACAAGGGAATGTGCAAACTGCATTAGAAACAGGGGTTGTCTAGTCCTACCTTGGAGAAAATTTAACATTTGCCATTGAGATAAGTTTGCACAACTGTTCTTGAAGCTGCCCAAATAGGTATATCTTCATTGTCTTATGTAAACTTGCAGAATGTTGCTGGTAAATTTAAAATAAAAAACATATTCCAACCATTTTGCAAGTGTATTTTAACTTTTCCTCTTGCTTTATTAGGTTTTAAATCAATGGTATTTCCTAGAAATCAAAAGGCTATAAGCAAAAATAAAGAAAATTGAATAGATTCAAAGGAAGATATACTACTCAGAGCTGTGATGATCATCAGACATCTTAATAGCCTTAAAAATTGTTGCAATTTGTGTTGAACTCAACTACCAGGAAGACATAGAAACAGGTTTAGAAGGTTCTATTCTGCTGAAAGAACTCTCTGTTAACAGGTAAGATACCACTGGAAATGGAGACTTTGTGTGAATTGAAGCATCTTTGCAAAGGCAAGCAACTCTCTACCATGATTTACATGCTTTATCTTAACATACATTGTTAGTTTTACTTACTTTTCCTGCATGTTCTTGTGAAAACAAGTAACCATAAAAACGATGGCTCCATGGCTTGTTAAAATAAATTTTGTGCAGTAGTTAGTAATGCTCCCAGCTGACTGGCTCTGAGCCAAACCTGACCCAAAAGCTCCTCACTGCAATAGCTTGGTACCTAGAAAATTACATATTATCTTCATTACCGCAGTGTGTTAATGCAACCACACAGCTTGTGTACCTATGATGGTCTTTTAAATTTCAAGTAGAAGCTTTGCCCATGGAGACATGTCCCCACATTTATGGAACTGCTTCAAACCACCCTTAATTTCCAGAAGTGCTCTCTTCAGATTTCCACTTTATTTATGTAGCTTCCATTCCATTTACAGGGCTGAAAGTGTTAGTATAAAGAAGCTGGCAAGCAGAAATCCTTTTTGGCTGGAAAGGTAATGGAATTTTGCTCAGTTATTTTATCAGAAGTAGAGGATGATTAGCACTAATTACAGCTTGAGACACTGAGAGAAATTTGGAGTAAAAATGCAAGATGTCCTTTAAAAATAACTATTGTAGTAATAATGTTATTTGTTTTGAAGCAAACAAACAGAAAAGGCTTTCCATTTACTGGACTTCTTTTTTTTTTTTTAAGTGGCATTTCATAATATATTTGAACTTCATAGTAACTGATTTTCTGATTTGTATATGACACAGTTTTGTCAGTTGAGGTTCAAACTCACCAATAATTTCAGAAAGAATTGGACAGTATTAGGCAGAAGGCAGAGAGAAATACAGAAATGCTAAACAGTGTGAGCATACATATTTATCTATTTAGGAAGAAATTACAAGAAAACAAGCTAATTTTCTTAATGCTTACTGAGGGAGATAGTCAGACACATATCTGCCCTCTCAGACACTCACAGTGACTGACCCATAAACTACTCATCTTATTTTACCACTCCTGTGTGTGACATTGGCGGTACTCTGCTAAACTGAAAAAAATATTTAACCTGCAGTGTAAATAACAGAAGAGCAGACACTAGCCTTTAAAACAGCAGTGGCATCCCTACTCACAGTATGGAGGTCTGAGCAGCTACAGATGTGTGATAGAGAGAGATGACTCTGAAGTCCAAAAGTGCTACAGATTTACTATAACAGCTATAGAATTTTATATTTAAGTCTTGTGAGAATGTTCTGTCCACACACCCAAAAGTTCTGTGAGCAGCAGCCATCAAAGACAGGTATCTGAACTTTATTAAGGAAGACAGAACTATTAAACTGGAAGCGCCCTAATGGACTGCAGTTGCAGCTGTGCCTCTCTGTGGAATGTGCAGAACTGTCTCACAAAGGGAGGTGGCTAGTTATTTCTTATTCAGAAGGACATTTCTAGTTAAAATTCATACACTTTCAAATCAGTGCTTCAAAAGTATACGTTATTAGACTTTCTAAAACACTATGATCAAATCAGATGTCTTTGTCTCATTGGCAGCTGATGACAAAACTCCTTCTTTCTCATTCAATATCTTCAGTTTGAGTTGGATTAAAAAAGGAAAACCTAAAATTCCAATCTTGTCACTATCTATGTGTTTTTCCCCACTAGTCTCCCCCCACTTACATCCCATTTTCTTCCTTTCGTTGCTTCTGTAATAGAGAATCGGCTGTTTAGGGATGGGGTTTTTCCTATTCAATGACTCTCAGGTGCTAGGACCCTGAAGCAATAATTTTGGTATATGAGGCAAGCAGATGTTTTTGCAAGTGAGGCCTTGAGTAATTCCAAGAAAACATTCTTGCAGGTGAAACTGAAAAGCATCTCTTGTGTTAGAAAGAGAATATCTACAGCAGTGGCTCTCAGCCTTGGAGAACTGGAGTGCCACTTCATCACTGAATAGAGTCACATACTAATTACCCTCCTACTGCATTATGCTGTTGCATCATTTTTGAGTCACTACCAGAAACCATTGCATGGTGATTTTACATGTTGTTGGGTCCAGGATGAAAAATCTGTAGAAAGAAAAAACAGCAAATGACATTTTTACCCAGGATATTTATCCAGCACATGCAGTAAGTCAACATCATTATATTTTTCATTTTGGATTTCCAGACCCTTCACTGTCTTTTGTTAGGAGTTTTCTTCAAACTGTTTTTAGGTCAGTGGAAATTTCCAGCTGACATACACCAGTTTTGGAATGGACAATAAGAGTTAGAATAGCATAAAGCGTTGTGAACTGTGTCTGAAGATCTAATTACTGTTTTGTTTTTATTCAAATGATTTTCCTTAAATTGTGTCTGATAGAAGTCTTTCTTGCTTTTTTTTTTTTTTTCCTTAAGGCACTACGGCCTACATAGATAAACTGTGTGATAATGAGTTGGTCCATGTCTCTCCACAATATCACTGAACCTTCTGGCCAATTTCAACCAAATTTGACAGAAAATGTAGAAGGTGGAGATTATTCAGATCCTACAAGTACCATGAGGAAAGGCAACGGGTATATTTTTTTTTTTTGTTCTTATTAGTTACTGTAATAAGGGTGTATTGTGAATTCAATCCATACAAAACGCCCATGAATCTGAGTGAGAGAAAGACACAGTGGAAGACTGCTTTTATAGAACAAAAAGAAAGGAACATCCCACACAACTCTTAGTCTAAATAGCTTAAAGTCATCTGATGTAACTTCAAGTACCAACAAGAAATACTTCCAGGTGTAATCACCTCAGTTTTCCCCAGTAGTTGGAGGAAAAATACAGAGAGTTAATAAGAGTGGTTAAGGTATCAGGTGGATGGAAAATATATTTGCTCAGCATTCAACATCTGGATTTCATACATCGGCTAATTAATCTCAAGAACCTTCTATTAGCAAACTTCTGCTCCTTGTAAGGATAGGATTCATCTCAGTGAACTTTAAATATTGGCTTAACCAAAGCTAATTGGCTCAGTTCGCTTTGTAGTCAGTGGAGTCAGAAGTAGTCTTCTCCGGAAGGTGATTCATTTCAGCTGTCGTGGAGCCTAGTGAATCACCACTAGAGACACCTCTATGATAAAGCAAATAGTCTTAGACTTTGATAACTGTTAGAAGTGTAGATCAAAGGTGGATGACTGTCTTAGGCCCAGTTACAACTTTAACCTTTTTCTGTTTACCTGACCAGATGGAGCTCCTTGAATCTAACAATAAAAGCAGGCTTTTACTCAATATTGTGGTTCTTCTCTGTTTTCCTTCCAATTTTCAGATCTCCTTATTGATCTGCAGAGATAAGAAATAACACAGTATTTCCATTACAGATGTATCAGTCTTAAATAAAGTTATATTGCAATTGGCTTGGTCTAATTTGTCCTATTTGTATGTTTAGTGTTCATACTAACCCTTTTGACCACTACAATGAAGTCCTTCCCAGAATCATCCATTCTCAAAAGTTGAGTTTCCCTGCTTTCTAATAACAGCTTACGTTCCTAATTTCTAGAAGTATAGTTTTACATTTCATAATGTATTTTTATACATATATGTATATTCAAACACATGTAGATGGTTATATTTGTTTGTGTGAGCCGTTCACTTGTCAAGTGACCATTTTCAAAGGCTTTTGCTATTCATTTTCTAATGCTTCACATTAAGAAAACATATCCAGGGGTGATGTTCTGCTCAAAAATGTGCTTGCTTTATGGGGATTCCTCAATTTCATTGCAGTTTGAGACCTAGCCTATTTTGAAGATAACATGTTGACTTGTAGTATTCTTGACAAAACCATTTTTGATATCAGATTGAATCTTTGTAAGTTTAAACATTAGATAATCAGAACTGACATCATCACTCTTCACTTGTACTTTACAAAAAGGCATCAAATTACTGGAGGTCTATTTTTATAAACCAATTTTATTTTATATTAGTTATATTACCTTTCTTTAGTTCTGTATTAATTAAATCTCATATTACACATTTTATTGTTTGCCTTAGGTTAACTTTAAACTGACAAAAGGACATTTATCAGGGTCATTCCATTTTCCTTTCTAAATGTTTCTGTACCTTGATTTTTTCCAGATCTTTGGGGACTTTTTTGTGCCACAAGAGTCCCTGTTATCCATCACATACAAGAGGAAACATCACCTGGTTCTTTTGAAACTCTTGAATGTAAATGCTGGGACTGGGGATCTCCTCCTTCACTTTCTCTGTAATTACAGTTTGAATGCAAAGTATTTAAGTTCCATCTGAAAACAACTTCTATCTTTTTCCCACCTATAAGGCAGAAGTACATTGATTCATGAGTACTGGTCAATTAAAATGGGGTGTTTGGTTTTGTTTTTTTTTTTTAGTTTTTGGGTTTGGTTTTTTGTTTGATTTTGGGGTTTGTGGTTTTTTTGTTGTTGTTTTGGGGGGTTTTGGTTTTTTTTTTTTAAAAATAGGTTACCACTGTCCTTTCTCCCTTGTCCACTGTATCCTTCCTTAAAAGGTTGTATCCACTTATTTTAAAATTCTAATAATACAACTCTTCCCACCAGGTTTCAGTAATACCTAGTAGATCACATTTATGCTCATAAATAAGCAATTCCAATTCCCTGTGTTTATTATCCAGGCTCCAAGAAGTGGTGTACAGGCAATTAAATAATTTCTTCTCCTCATGTCCTTCGGTGTCTTGATTAATTTGGTTCTCAACATTCTGATTTTTTTGAAAGTGAGTACGTTTATTCCTGCTTTTCATTTTTTTTTTCTTAGTTTAACATCTGCTTGACTACAATTATTTAGAATTATTTCTTTCTACTAATTTGGTTTTAATCAGAGTAAACTAATTGTGCAAAACTAAAACTTTACGCAAGGATATGCAGGTTTCAATTAAACTCTCATCTAAAAAGATTTTAATTCCCAAGATCATTTCTGGTCAGAAGCACAAGACTAGAGTAGCCGGTAGCTAGGACATCTATTAGGTTTTTAATATAATTTCCCATGAGAGTGTTCTAATCTGATGGGGGTCTTTTTGGTTTTGGGTTTTTTGGGGTTTTTTTAAGTAATCAACTTTCAGTCTTTGTTATTATGAATTTTCTACTGGGTATGTTTGCTTGCATATGTGTTTATTTGTGAATGTACTAATTGAGTAATAATTTAGAGTTTGTTAGTCTATATGGTATAAGAAAAAATATTTGAGCGAATACAATTTTTGGCATGTCTTTTTGGCACACCTCACTTATGCTCTTACCCTCATTTAAATAAACACCCAAATACATACACACAAATATGAAAGTTTCAGCCAAATAGGGCATAGGGAAATGTTTTTCAATTGTTATTTTGTCATATGGAAAAAAAAAAAAAATGGACTCTGGTCTTTTCTAGCCAGTTTACTAGTCTGGAAGCTTTTTTGTTATTTCTGAAAAATAAGTCATCCAAATTTAAGACCTCTGATTTAACACAGAATATGCATAAATTTGGTCAACTGAAGTACTGTAAATTTAGGAGGACCATATACTGGTTTTGAGTTCCAGAAACTTCTCTTCTATGTGTTTTGCCTTTACTAGACAGAAAAGATTTATGAGAAAATTAGATGGGTAGTCTTCTATTGTAGCCTTCTTTTAAGATCCCTGAAATCTCTTATATACATTTTGTGATGTTCCAGAAGCATTATCATTGAAGAGAAGACACAGCATCAGTAACAGCTATAAGACCTTTGCATGCTAACTTCAGAATTTTCCACAAGTTTTTATCCATGTCTCTAGTGCCTTGGTCAGGGAAGACTTTAGGCTGTCCACCTCTTTATGTTGCAGAAAATTGTTTCTATTTCCCATAGTAAAGAATATCTCACAAACTTTGTCTGTCTCGTTGAGATAAACACCTCATTTTATTCACATTTAAGTGGAACTATTATCTGTAACTGTACTTTATATGTATATATTTCTGTTTTATTGTTCATGTATGTGTTTATAGTGTTTTTCTCGTTTTCTATATTGAAGTTCTGTTGACATCAGAAATGGCCAGGTGTGCAGAATTCTTGCTAGTCCTTTTCTTTCTGACAGTATATCTGCTCACCACTCTGTCTCTAGTCATGGGGAATGGTGATTCAACGTGTTGTTTATGCTGGCCATTAGCTGCCAGCTTCCCACTCCAATGATTCCCTCACCTGTTTTTTGTTGGTGGTGATGGTTTTTTTAGTTAGCTTGGTTTTTTAATGGATTTTCCTTCCTAGAATCAAAGAGCATAATCCTCATTTGCCAAAAAATTTCCACAGTCTATGGTTTTTCATAAAATAAAAGAGATCTGGTGTCTACTCTTCCATTGTAAAATCTTTTTGTTTTTAATATAGTTCAAATACAAAAGTTCTTTATGCTTTTGAGAAACAAATTAGTAAATGGATTCACTGATCCAAGTCAGAACTAACTTTTTACCACAAGGTAACACAGTATTGTGTATAACACTGAAGAACAACAACAAAAAATCATAATCCTTTGCAAAATTTTCTAGTTTGTTCCTCAAAAATTCCCTTCATGATTTGCTTATTCAGTAACACTCTCTCAATCCTTGGCTCTACACTTTTATAAACGGTAGAGAACTAATTGATTGATAGCATCAGAAGTTAAATTAGGACCCAGTGTTCTGAATAAACACCACCTCTACCTGCCACCCCCCAATTCAAATCATGGAAACACTTCTTAAACAAATCCTGAGCTGAGAAGCAAACATAATGTATACAATTTCACTAAAGCAGAATGTACCCCAAGTTAATACTGGTTTGTAAACTGCATTTTCTGCAGGAAAAAATTACAGTTAGAGTGAAGCTGGTTAAAGAAATGTGCACTACTGCAAAGGAGATGTTGTTACAGTTAAAAACATGAGACTGTTTGGTGAGGGAGGGTGGAAGAAAAAAGCTGTTTCTCATATACTGAAAACATTGAAAGCCTTGTGTACATTTGGTATCATCCAAATGTAATTTGAGAAGCTCACTTCTAATCTAGTTTGGGCTCTGATGATAACAGCTTCAATTTATACAATCAGAGACATTGCTGAGTGACTTTGCCTTCCCCTACATCAAAGGTAATTATTATTTTTATAGTTCAATTAGCAAACATTACATTTCTGTTTTCCTTGAAAAGATGGCGCCACCTAATTTAGCAATAACATACTTATCCCTGATGCCCTCTCAGGGACATGATGTTATTATAATAGACTCTTCTGAACCTATTGATTCCTGGGAGCAAGTTTCCTTCCAATTTGCACCTTTCAACCCTTTTCTTTAAACTTACACTAATAGGGCAATTTGCCAGTTGTAGATCATAGCTTGCATTTTTTTAAAAGAAATCTATACAGCATTTTGCACCAGAACAGTGCTTTTAATACCTTTTTATCTTACTGGCCAGAAAAGGCAAAGATGTGTCTGTTTCTTTTTATATAGATCCGGGCAAGAGATGGTTTTCCAGTACTGCAATAATTATTTTACTGAGATTTCCAGAAATGTTCATATCTTGTCCTCAGATGAAACCAATACTTTTTGCAAACAAACAAACAAACAAACAAAACAAAGAAAAAAAGACATTCTAAGAAGGAAAAGAAGGTCTATTGCATTAAGGCAACCCTAAGGAGATTTATCCAGTGCCTGTAAGACAGAGATCAGAATGTCTGATTTATTTACAGAGGTTTGACATTGGGTCACCCACCTCTCAAGTGAGCTTTCTAATCACTCATTCAGGTGAACATCTATCAGTCACTCAGTCCACTATGCAATGATATGGTTTCCTAAAATGGAATAGTCTAAGTTTATCTCATATGTTCTTAGGCCTTAATCCAGGATGCTTAGTTGCTCTGTCATCCCTTGAGAGTTAAATGAAAGAGAGAAGGAATTGCAAAGGTCAGTCAAATTTTGGACAGGTTGAAGCTACCTCTGGAGAAAAAAAAAAATATCTCTCTCCTCTGACTGCAGACTAGGCTAGCTGGATAGCTATGACAATAACTCTTACAGAAAAGAATAAAAGAACTGGCATAATTACCTTGGTTATTAGAATAGTCATCTGGAGCATTAGTGTTTTTCCTCCTTGATCTGATTTAATCACAGCCAGATTTCTGTCTTTATTCTATCGTGACGTAATACCATGACTATTTTATTATGATGTTTGATCTTTTCTAGAGTTTGAGCTTTGTCCATAAATTTCTCTGAGGACCTGAAATGTTTGTTGTAATGGAAGTTTAATTGAAACTAACGTGTCTTTGTGGGAAATTTATGACTCTAACAAAACATTTTCTCATTAAAGAATCTGTTTTTAACTGGGGGGTGTGAAGGGAGACAACACCAAAACTCAATGTCCTAAGCAGTTTCTTAGGACGCTATTCTCTGTTCTGCAGGAGCTGATCATAATTTATAGTTGCTCTAGGTACTCTGTTTTGTACTTTATACTTTCCAGGCTCCTGAGATGATGGGGAAATCTGAGGAATGTTGACAGGCTGCTTCTTGAGGGTCACATAGACTATTCCTTCATATTTTTCCTAGCACCAGTTCAGCCAAAGTCATGACACTAACAAGATATCCTGGTGTTATCTGAGAGACCACCATCACCTTGCTTCTGCCTTAACCTTTGAGCTCTAAGTAAATGTGTTTATGGAAGTCTTTGTCATGTTCCACTAGAGCATGCTTGCATTGATTATGCACAATTATATCCTTGCATCATGGCTATTCACCTGTGCACACTAGTCCCTACCAGAGTGATTTATTACCAGCTAAATTGTTCTAAGCAGAAACCGGTTTATCACTGTCACATGTGCAAGCAGCAGATACGAGTACCTGTATGATCAGTCTCTGTGTGTGTGTGTGTGTGTGTGCCTGTGTGTGCATGTGAAGGCACATATGTGATCTGGAGGTAGATGAAGGCACACAGGCTCATGGACATTTCTGATTAACTCTGCCAAGTCCATCCCCAGTCCTCTACCACCCATCACTGCTTTCCAGTTTCATGCCATTTCTAGCAAAAGAAATCAGAGATTACAGAAATCTCTGTTGATCCTGATGTAACTTTATTGATCCTTTTCAACCTCCATCCATATAATGTCAATGAAGAGGTTCCTAAGGAAACAAGGCAATTAATTAGAACCCCAGTTAATTAAAGATCTACAATGACACTGGAAAACTTCAGAAATGATGGAAGGACCCTAGAAAATAGAGACATTTGGACTTTCAGGAAACATGCTTGCTTTAGGTTCTAATAGTACTTCACTCTTTCAGATTTTAACATGATTGGACAATTCAGGGCATAGTTTAACTCCCTGCAGAAAATGATACTTTACTGTTACGTGTCTATTATTGCTCTTTCATTAGCAAACAAGGGTGCAAAATGACATAGCAGGTATTTGTTTCATAACAAATTTTAAAGATACATCATAAAGGATTAAAGGAAAAGTCAGCTGAATTACAACATAATACAGAGAGTAGGAGCCTGGATGTGCTGTTCCCTATCTTAACTTGTAGTCATAGAATCATAGAATGGTTTGGGTTGGAAGGCACCTGAAAGATCATCCAGTTCCAACCCCCCTGCCATCAGCAGGGACACCTTCCACTAGATCAGGAAGTCTGACCTCATCCAACCTGGCCTTAAACACTTTCAGGGAGGGGGCATCCACATCTTCCTTGGGCAACCTGTTCCAGTGTCTCACCACCCTCACAGTGAAGAATTTCTTCCTACTATCTAATCTAAACCTAAGAGGACACTCTTTAGGTTTAGAGCCATTTTCCCTTGTTCTATCAATAACTGCCCTTATAAAAAGTCCCTCTCCAGCTTTCTTGTAGGCCCCCTTCAGGTATTGGAAGGCTGCTATAATATCTCCCCGGAGCCTTCTCTTTTCCAGGCTGAACAATCCCAACTCTTTCAGCCTGTCCTTGCAGAGAGGTGTGCTATGAAAAAAAACTCCCTTTTGCTTCATAGCACACAACCTCTTCACATGAAATCTTGTGCTTAGTTGTACCTTGTTGTTTTACTTTCTGGTGCAATGCCTGTCAGTGATCCTCCACTGAACTGGTAGTCTCAGACCAGTGAGCATAACATCAAAGTGCACATCACATAGCTGGCACTACCTAGGACCCTGGCTGGCAGTCCCAGCTGAGTGGTGGAGGATCTGCCCTCTTGCTCTAAGAAATGATCCCTGAAGAACAGTTTTGATATATGATGATGGACTACATACATATGTGATCCAGAAAGGCTTCAGGACAGGGAGTGAAGCTCCTGCTATGCCCTGTACCTTTTCAATGCCCAAAACCCTACAGACTTGCCTTTGATGTAAAATGTGGGCAATGAACAGGGTCTAGATTCTGACTTTCCTGAAGTCAGTGAACAAGCTGGATCTATTTGATCTGGATCTACTTGATAAATGTGTCACCATAGTATACTTGGCAATGGCTTAATGTAAATAAATACACTTAATTTATTGGTGCACAAAATATAGGTAGCTCAGCCAAATGGCCTAGAAGTGCAGTGTCCTCTGCAGCCAGAGTGAAATACAGAGGATTATTCATTCCAAATCTGAAATGAATGCATCACATCCATTTTGTTCCAGAAAGTAATTGAGTTTTTACTGGTTTTAATACACAGATTGCCAAACTGTGCTGCCAACTTCTTATAGCTCTAGAGCTGATGAAGTTTTTTCTGAAATACTAACACTGAGTTTTATGGGATTTGGCAAAATCATCCACCATCCAAGTGTCAGAACTTCTGGGGAAGGTTTATATTTCATAGCTAGTACGGTACTATCCCAGATAGCTTTAAAGCCCGTTTATACTTTTTTCATTCAAAATGGCTTTCTCAAAGGTCTAAGCAATCATCAAATGTTGGGCAATTGAGAGCATTGGTTTTGTTCTGAATGCTCTTTGACTCTTATGTTTTGTAAGCTGGACTTTTTTTGATGCTCCATGTCTGTGTCTTACAGCAACATTGTTTCTGGAAATACTTTAAAAAGGAATATTCTCTGCCCAACGGGTAGAAAAAAGATTTCCCAAGCT
Organism: Antrostomus carolinensis; assembly: GCF_000700745.2. Taxonomy (NCBI): domain Eukaryota; kingdom Metazoa; phylum Chordata; class Aves; order Caprimulgiformes; family Caprimulgidae; genus Antrostomus; species Antrostomus carolinensis. Next base: position 15,399 of record NW_010331884.1, read on the forward strand.
TACTGTCTAGCAGTACAGGAAGAAAGATATTTCAAAACATCTAAAAGGAGATTCTACATGGCTAAAATATATATTGGACAGATAAGCTATTTTCCTGCAGACCTCCAAAGACACATAAAATACCTGAAATTTAGGCACAAATTACATGCCTAACTTATGCAGAATAGGTTCCATTGCAAACCGTTGCAGACAGAGAACTTGCTTTTATTTGAGTTTGAGTAAAATGAATTCTCACAACTTTAATATTTTAATCTAAATTACTTATTTGGAATTTGCTTTGTTCTCGGCATGAAGGAGCTCAGACTGGCTGGCCTTTTTCCTGGATTTGCCGTAGTCATGTCTTTACTTAACAATTAATATTGACTGGCCAAGGGGAGGTGATATATTGTGTAATTCTGTAATAATTTATTTTTCTGCAGTGGCTAATTTCTGCAATGGAAGTTGAGGGATGCTACCTTAGCAGTTAATGAGTTGTTTGTTTTTGGTTTTTGGGGTTTTTTTTAAATATTCAGAAAAACTCAAAGATGGAAATAGGTATCTTCCATGCTGCAGAGAGGCATATATCAAAATAAACAGAATTTTAAAAATTCCATTTGAAAATATTTTTTCCCAAAAAATCTGTCCAATTGAATTAGCCAACCTAATTGAAACCTTGGTAGAAAATATTTATTTTTTTTTAATTGAGTAATATTTCAAGTCAGATTCAAAGAATTAAATTTAAGTTTCTGCATTATAGATATCTACCATGTCCTAGTTATCTAGACCCCACTAGAGACTCCTTCATTGGGTCCAGTCCCAAAGACACAGCGTAGTCTACACAGTTATGCAGACATCTCACAGAAACTCCCTCCAGTGATTTGGCTGGACAGCATGTTCACTGAAAAATCATTCAGGTGGTTTAACTCTGTAGTTCATATACAAGCTTGTAGTGTCATAACTCCAGACTGTCTGCAACATCAGTTCAAGGTTAGAAGATACAATAGAACACCTCTTCATGCCTTGCTTTTTTTTTTTTTTTTTTTTTTTTTTTTTTTTTTTTTAATGGAGTATCAGTAGGACACCTAAAATGTCACTAGTCGTTTTCAGTGGTAGAATCATATCTTCATGACTAAATGTTCAGTGACAACACTTGGAGCTTGAATATCAGTCTAACATGAGTCTCACAAATAGTTGAGTCTGGTACCAAGTCCTACACGGTGACTTATTCAAGTTATCTTGTTGTCTTTCTGGTCATGTTGTGCTGGACTGAAAACTGCAGTATTCTCAAACTGTTTTTTTTAAAGGCATTTAATATTTCCAGCCAGAGCTGTAGTCCAAATTGTTGTATTCATGGAAACCCTTGATAAGTAGGCAGTAATTCCATGAGAGAACAGACTGTCTTTTCTGGGATGATTTTAATAGTATATAGCTCGTTTTCTGGTTCCATTGCATTCCTGGGGCATGAGGAACATGACCATGTTACAGGACAAATACTAAATAATGGTAAATAATAATATTATAACCTTATAACTCGCAGTAATTTCCTGGCACAGAAGAATATTGGACACGTTTACTTAGAAAAAGTAGAAGATTTTTCTGTGAGTAGATGGATGAATTTTCCAATTTTTGATACATTCTTTAATTTTGTCTTTGTTTTGTCTTGTAGTAAAAGTATATAAGTAAATTCCCTCCTATATCAGAGGAATGATAGGCAGTCAGCTGCATAAAGATTTCAAAAGTTAAATGATTAAATTAAAGTTCTCTAATTGAAAATGTTATTATGTAGACTCAGGACAGAGAAAGAATTGGCTCTGTTGATGCACTGTGGATGTGGAGTTTTATAGCATCAGCATATAGAGGCAGTGATATAAGGAGGCTGTTACTTTGGGAAGGACAATCTTTTGCCAGTAATAGCTGTTACTCAGGAAACAGACACCACCTGCCCTGAATCTATGATAAAAAATTTGTGGGACTCCAACACTTAGAGGTAGTGGGCTGTAAAATGTCAGGAAATCAAATTATTAACAATCTATTATTAACTAGGGATATTTAGGAATTTGCAGCTTTCTGAAGCTGGCAAGGTATCTACAAAATGTAAGGAAAAGTTAAGGACTAAATAATAGAAGATTAACTTAAAACAGAATAAACTCAGGATAACATTTGCCAACAAGAATTTAAAGTAGAGGAAGAATTTTCTATCTGATTGTCTTATCCACAATTTATGAGGCATCTTACCAAAAATTTGCAAAAAAAAGTGAGGGAAAAAATATATATAACTATTAACAGCCAAGGTGAATGTTATTTAGAGATTTTTCTACATTTATGCAGGGTTGTTCTACCTTCTAATTATCTGTAGAGAAACATTTTCATTATTTGAACAGAGCTGATTATCGACCTGTTCCAAAGTCAATCAAAAGTCAACAGAAAGATAAAGCAACATATTTCTCTGTCCAGCAAGACTAGAAAAACTTATCTCTTTTCGTATGTTGATTATACTACCTGAGCATTCTTCATGCATTAATTGATTTATCTTGCAAAAAGCTTAGCTCCCTCTGGGTAGAAAGCTAAAAGACATACTAACTTGATGAAAATATGAAAAAAAATCTTTGGTAGAGCCAAAGCTTGAATCGAGGTATTAAAAATCCTAGTCTTGATACTTCTTTTCTTTTTTCTAAATATGTTCTGTTGTCAACCAACCGAAGTTTACATTTTACATTTGCTTTTTATTTGCTTTAGGCTAGCTGAAGGAAGCATGTTTGTGTTGTAGCTGCAGAGCATATCCAGTCATTCCACCTCAGTTAACAAAGAGTAATTCATTAATCCCTTGAAACCTGATTGCTTATAAGCATATGTACATATCTGAATCTTAGGTATTTGAAAAGAGAGAATTTATTATGTTTCATAAAGTAATTAAATAAATGGGTAATAGAGACCAAACTTGCTAAAGATTGTTTAATACTGTTCTCTGCTTCAAATTTAGAGTGTTTGTAGGTATAATAGAATTAAAAGACAAAAGAAAAAAGCTTGTCAGAATAAAAACACAGACCAAACTCATCCTTGTGTAAATGGATTTGATTTGACGAGCCAATAAGATTGTGTTCTTTTAAGTAAAGCAAAATCTAGTTCTCTATTTGTGGAATAAATACAGATATTGGTTGCTCCACTAATTTCAGCTAGAGGTACCCAGTTCAAAAGAAAGTATGCACATTTATTTCTTTACTTGTAAATGAAAATAATCTAAATTAAAAACAGTGAGAGTTACTGCTCTCCCAAGTGTTGAACAAAGGACTGATGTGACATCCCTAGAGCTGACATGATAATATAAAGGCATGGATCAGAGACCAATAGGCTAAATAATTCCTCAGGTAGGTGTTCCAGACATGACTGGACACTTTTAATGACTATTTGATTGTTTTATTGTTCCCAGAAATAACATTCCAGGGGAAGGTTATGAACTTCTAATTAATTCTGCTTCATCTACAAGTAGTATCTTTCCCTCTCTCTCTCTCCCTTTCTCTCTTTCCTTCTCTTTTAATCTTTCTGGGAGTTCTGTACTTCCCACACACAAAGTGACTCTGCATTATCATGTCCACTCTACCTCTCTAAACTGCAATACATTTTTGTTTGACCAAGGCCAGACATTGCCACAAAAAGACGGTATTCCCAGGTCTATGAAACTGACTTGCCTTTCTAGGTCTCAAGTGCATGGGCTGTAATAAAAAAGGTAGGGTACAGTAAAATTCAGTAGCCTACAATCTGCATGCATGGAGGGATATGTTTTTCATTCAGGTCCACAGGAAACAAGATAGAGGTCTTCTTTTATTTCCTCCTTTCCCCCCTCCCCACCTGCCCCCCTG
>NW_010331885.1:0-487 GCF_000700745.2 Antrostomus carolinensis
CCCCAGATGCCCCCTGAAGCCCCTCCAACCCCCTGAGATGCCACCTCCAGGTTCTTCCCTGACCTTCAGCCAACTTGGCCATGAGTTGGAGCCTCCCGGTGGCTCCCACCAACTCGACGTCCTCGTTGCCCTCGGGGAAGGTGATGTCGGTGGTGCCGTCCAAGCGTTCGGTCACCTGCCCCACGCGCATGGGGCGACCGGCCAACTCGAACCCGTTCAGTTGCTCCAAGGCCCGGCGGGCGCATTCGGCCTCCGAGAACTGAGGTGGGGACAACAAGATGGCGGTGGAGGTCAACATGGTGGTGGTGGAGGTCAACAAGATGGTGGTGGGGGTCAACAAGATGGTGATGAGGAGATATGGAGGTCAACAAGATGGCGGAGGAGGTCAACAAGATGGTGGGGGAGGTCAACAAGATGGCGGTGAGGTCAACAAGATGGTGGTGGAGATCACCATGGTGGTGGGGAGGAGATATGGAGGTCAACAAGA
>NW_010331886.1:0-1274 GCF_000700745.2 Antrostomus carolinensis
CATTCTGTGATTCTGTGATCCATCCTCCCTCCATCCCAGCTCAGCACAACCGCTCCCTCCCGGCTTCAGGGCATTTCTCATCCTCCTGCTGAGGGTTTTCTGTGCACATCTCTCATTGTGTTGGGAAGAGACGCCGGCTCTCATACAGACACAAATGGTTGGAAGAAACTCTCCAAGGTTTGTTTTGGAGGTTTGGATAGCCAGCGTTCGTTATTACAGCGCTGGATGCACGAGGGATCACTCCACCTATCGTGTACCAACCCATCTCTCTACAAAAGCTTTAGACTATCAAAACATGCATAGTCATTACTTTCCCAAGAAATTAATGACATTTCTAAGCACTCATGAATACATTTCAATGCCCTTTTCGCACACGCACTGGTTGTCTTTGGGGGTTCTCTGGTGACTGTAGAAACTTTTGTCACTGTGCCCTTTAGTTGAATTTTTCTTGGGCGCGTGCTTAGTCCATCTCTTGGCCTGTTGACAACACTCCTGGCTCCACAAAAACGGTTTATTCTGACATCATTACCTTTATGTTAAAGATTTGACACCTCAAGTCTCCTGTTATCTATTTCAGACTGAAAACTTGACCAGGCCGAGCTGGTGTGTAACTGACTTTTAGTGTCACATTGTTTTAAGCAGAAGGGGATGTGCCACCAAGATGATGAAGGGAGTGGAGCATCTCCCTGCTGAGGAAAGGCTGAGGGAGCTGGGGCTCTTTAGCTTGGAGAAGAGGAGACTGAGGGGAGACCATTAATGTTTATAAATATGTTAAGGGAATGTCAGGAGGATGGAGCCAGGCTCTTCTCAGTGTTGCCCAATGGTAGGACAAGGGGCAAAAAAAATAAGAAATAAAATAAAACCCCAGCATAAAAAAAAGGAGGAAGAGGGGAAAAAAATAAATCTGCTCATTATTCATTCCATGTATAGACATATTGTTAGCTAACATTGCACTGTTGTTATGGTACATCTATTTGTTTTGTATTATTAATTATTGAATTAATAAAGTATTGAATTAATAATTTTTATTATGAATTATTGAATTAATAACTGTTATTAATTAATCAGTGGTCAAACTAACCTGCTCACAGTTAGAAGGGAAGGACCTGAGCATGGTCCCTTTTGGACAGCAACGACAGTACATCGGGATGGACGTGGACTCGAAAACACGACGTGTCACCTTTTCCTTATTTGGGTATTTATAGAAAATTTCTGTGTTTATTAAATAGCTGGGAGTCCCGCGTCCCCGTGCGTGTGCGGTGCGCGGGGCAGTG
>NW_010331887.1:0-2364 GCF_000700745.2 Antrostomus carolinensis
GTGCTCACAGCCACAGCTCGCTGCCCGCGCCGCCCGGCCAGGCCTTTCCCCCGTCAGGGCGGGGCGCTCCCGCGGCCGCCGCCTCGGTCCCCTCTCCGTTCCGAGCCAGCGCTCCGTTCACTACTTCAGGCTTTTTCCAGCAAGCGAAAAGAATGGAAACTCTCGCTAGAGCCTTCTGATCACAGAAGCCGGAGCCGGGAGCAGGAGCAGAGAGCACAGCAGGAGCGGCGCCGCAATCCGCGGAGCTCGATAGCGCTCCCGGTGCCTCCGTAAGGGCCCATCTCTGGTGCTGGCTGCCGTGCGGCTGCCCAGGTCCGTGCGCTTTAGCCTACCTCCACGGCAGCAAGAAGCAAGGTGGATTGCAGCCTCAGCTTCAAGAGACGCCCTGCGCGCCAGATCAGGCACGTCTGCAATGGAAGTCTAGAGCCTGCTTCCGTGGGGCTTACACTCTGAACATCTACAGAAATATCAAACTCACGTGCCAGAAAACAACTCTTCCTTTCCGTACACCTAGAGCGAAGGAGGAATCCTGTGTAATTTTAAAGCATATTGGCTAAATATGAACTTAGTTACCCAAAGTCAGCATGAAAAAAATCCAGCATGAATCATCACGTCACTTTATTCCATTGACTTTCAGATGTGCTATGCTTTGTGTGCTTGCCTTAAATGACTAACCCTAGTTAGCAATCCACTATAAAACTAAGCAAAAAAACACCTCAAGTGTTTTAAAAGCACAAAGAAATACCTGAGGTTCTAAAATTTTCAGTGATGGCATTTGTCTTTTACAGTTGTCCTACATGAAAGGCAAGAATGGAAAGCTGCTTGCAGGAATAATACTGAAGACAAAAATCAGTTTGATGTTTATGGTACGTTGAAGAAAACAGGAAGAAAAGACAGGGAACAGGCTAAGAGAACAGTTCTTTGTGCAAGTAGAAGCAGATGAAAGCCATGGAACAGACTGAGGTGAGAAAACAACAGAGAAAGCTGGGCTTCCTCAGTCTGGCAGTGAGGAGACTAGGGAGTGATATGATTAACAGCCCACAGCTACTTGAAGGGCAGTTGCAAATACAACAGAGCCAAACTCATCTCAGCAGAGTCAGGTGATTGATATAACAAACTGTGACATGGGACATCAGGCTGAGCAGTCAGGAAAACCTGCTTCACCAGGAGTATTATGTGATGACACTGGATCAGAATGGCCAGAGGTGCTGGAATCATCACCTGTGAAGGCTTTAAAGATGTCCTGTGTAAGGCAAGAGGTTGGTCTAGCTGACCACCAGAAGTCTTTTCAGCTACTGATTAAAGATGGCAGCAAAATACAAGGAGATCAAATGCACTTGCAGAGGGAAATTGCTGACCTAGAAGAATCTGATAATTGAGAGATACCACTACTTGTATTCATTATTTGCTTAAGCGTTAATTAATAGATAGGAAATCAAAATATGCTTTGAGAAATAATTTGACTAATAAACTTCAATTACTGATTCTGCTCAACAAAGCACCCTCTCAGATGCTGTGCTGCTTCAGGAGCTTGTAGCAGATGAGAAACATAACAGGTACTTGCCTTGTTAGAAGGCCAAGACCTTAGAAATGCAAGGCAACCCTCAGAGGGACTGAAACAGAGACCTTAAATCAAACTGCATTTTTTCCAAACCTGTCACACAAATTTGGAAGCAGAGCAGCAACTTAAGTCTGAACATGTGGGCCTCCAGGGTCCAACATGGTATTCTCCCAGCAGTAACACAACTGGTACCTGTGTGGCTACGGTACCCATGTGAGACAGTACTGTCATTATGGATCTAATACAACTTCTACCTAGGAAGTTGAAGAGAGGGGCTTTCTAAAATGCCTTGTATCCTACAGGAATTTGAGAGAACTCACTGTGTAGTTCTTTACTCTTAGGTTAAGTGTTCCAGGTTGGAGTTACTAGTTCTGTTCAAGTTCTTTTAGCAATACAGTCTTTACTACTGCTCAGATCTGAGGAAGTTTGAAGAGGACCCCTACCTGGGAACAAACTAGCCATGAACAGAAGACTTGCTACCATGGGTCTATTGAGGATGGACATTTTCATGTCCCAATACAGACTGGCTCTATGCTCCTGAAAAAGAAAAGAAAAATAAATTTCAAAGCTCACTGGTCACGCTAGGTCAAATAATTTGTTTGGTTTCAACAGCTAAATTATTTCAGGTGCCTGTTACTAACTTACACCTTTCTGGTATTGTTGAATGGAACAGTGCTTAACTAGTCTTTCATCTTCTTCCTTGTTCTGGCAGTGCATCCTTGTCTCTGATGCTGAATCTTCCTTCTTGTTCTGGCAGCACATCTTTGAGAAAAGGAAAATTCACTACTTATAAATAGCTCTCA
>NW_010331888.1:0-5868 GCF_000700745.2 Antrostomus carolinensis
GTTTTGCTAATTACTACACTTCCCCCCTCCCCATCCTTTAGACTTGTAAACTACCCAACCACCATGTCCTTGTACCTCATCAACATCCTTCTCAGAACAAATCCTCACTGAAACCAAAACACAGCTACTAAGAAGAAAATTAACTCTCTCCCAGCAACACCAGGACATCCATATGTTATAGATTTTTATTTTTCCTTTCTCCCTGGGGCTTTGCTTTCCCTCAAGCCCAGTTTTTAGCCTCATTTCTTACGGAAATGAGCCTTACATAATGAACTGATTTACATTTCTCCTTTGAGCCCGTAAGGCCCACAGGGTAAAGGTCTCAAAAATATAAACCTCAGAGAGCATAAACCAGGCAGCCAGGGAAAAGAGAAAGCAGAGATACAAACCTACAGGCAGCCAAGGTTTGTTTGATTAGAGGCTCTACGGCCACGTCATTTTTGACAGCCTGCAAAAGCAAAGTCCATAAAGCCAAGAGATCAACCTCCTGCCTATCTACACTGTTTATTTTGGCATAACTTACAGGGTTTTTTAAAAAAATAGTGCAAATCTGTGTGATTCACAAGTAGTTACTCTGTTTATAGCCACTAGAATATAAAATAAGAATCACTAAGGAATAGCTAAGCCTTAAATTGACTAAATTAAGGCAAAACAAAAGCAAAAAAAAAAAGGGCAGAAAGAATGAAAACTAAGTTAGGAACTGAAGAATTTAACTGGTTTTGGTAATACAGACAAAAATCAGTATTTTCCATTCAAAGTAATGAATGCTTATGAAGTACAGGTGTTCCCAGAACACTCACAGCTTAAATAAAAAACCAGAAAGCTTTATTGAAAATAAAACTTGTCAAGCCAATCCACGCAATACACTTCTCAAGGCTGCTTCAGGGCTTGTCCAGGTTTGTTTCCACCTGCCTAAAATTAATCTTGTTCTATTGATTTGACTGGAACCATCATAAAATATCTGCTCCTGGAGATACAACAGAGAATCCCAGAACTGCCTCGATTGGAAAAGACCTTTAAGATCATCGGGTCCCATCACTAATCCAACACTGACAAGTCCCCGACTAACCCATGTCCCTCAGCACTATGTCTACACGACTCTTCAATCCCTCCAGGGATGGGGACTCCACCACTGCCCTGGGCAACGCCTTCCAATGCCTCAGAACCCTCACAGCAAAGAAATTCTTCCTCACATCCCATCTCAACTGCCCTTGGTGCCACTTGAGGCCATTTCCTCTTGTCCTGTCCCTTGTTCCTTGGTTGAACACTGAACAACTACCAACGCTGTAGTTAAGGAAGGAAAGTTCCTACCACACTAAATCCTGGTTAAAACAGCCTTTGGATGTTTTGGGCCATTTTGTGTGATTCTGTGTGGGGTCTCAGTACTCCTTAGCTGTCCCACAATCTCACCACATGAAGAATCTCCAAATCCCAGTGCAAAGACTAAAGCATCGCTCTGTACCCTGGTTACCTGTATCCCTAACGAAAACACACAGGTATTTACATAATCACAGACTGGTTTGGGTTGGAAGGGACATTCAAGCTCATCCAGTCCCAACCCCCCTGCCATCAGCAGGGCCACCTTCCACTAGACCAGGTTGCTCAAAGCCTCATCCAGCCTGGCCACAAACACTTCCAGGGAGGAGCAGCCACAGCTTCTCTGGACAACCTGGGACACTGGCTCACCACCCTCACACCAAACAATTTCTTCCTCACATCTCAGCTCCATCTCCCCTCTGACACTTTCAAGCCATCACCTTGTTCTGTCACTCCCTGCCCTTGGCCAAAGTCCCTCTAAATAAGTACACGTACGTGGATACAAAGGGGCCAGGAGAGGCATTCTTGTAAACTATCTTGTTGTTTAACGTGCTCGATACTTCATTTATTCAGCAACCTCAATAGTTCACAAGACTATTAAATCATCACTAATTTGACTGTCATTCCTAATGAATATTCAGCAAAGAGTAGTCATAATTTTCACCTACCTTGAAACCAAACCATATCCCTGCATGTTAAACAAGGCAGGAGCTCTCGATACAATTCCAGGAGTGCAGGGCTGGTGAAGAAAACTGTTCATGTAGCAACATCATTATACTGAAAAAAAATTCACAAGTCAACTTTGAATCAAATGAAAGTGGAGAAAGTGTAGTACCAGACTTTTCATTTCAGTATCAGGGGACAACCAGGACCAGAATTTGCTGCCGTTGCCCCACAGCAAAACCATCACTACACAGAGATAGGCCAGTAAAAGCTCCAGCAGGACTGTGCTCTTGGCAACCTACAGTTGGGTTCCTAAATCAGTGATTTGTTCTGCCCTTTTATTCTCACATCAAGGTAAATGATGAAAATAGTTTCCCTGGACCTTTTTTTTGTTGTCATGGAAGAGAGTGTTGAAACTCAAGGGACATCATCAGCTCGGAGTCGCTGGTTGAATTAAAGGACCGAGAACTGCAGCACAGAGTTGGTTGTGAGATACAAAAATCTGAAGTTTATTTAACAACGTTGTTAACATTTAATACAAAGACACAAAACAGCGCTCTCTGTCAGGACTTTACGGACTGTCTTCCACCTCTTCTACTGCCCAAACTGTGCTCTCAAGAGAAATGAAAGGGACAGCACTGAACTGATGAAGCAGTTAATTAAGGGGCATTAAATTCAGCTTCGCTTTTAGTCCTTGGCCAACCCTATTTCCTTTAAGTCGAGCTTTGTAACATTTCCATTTCCATTCGGCAACGCAACGAACAGGTACAAAAATATGGAAAATTCTAGGACAATCTAAAATTCTGTTCTACTTACAGTTTTATTTCTGAAATCCTAGAATTCCTACGAAGGCTTCTTTGAAATTAGCCCAGTTCAAGTGTTAGATGCAAGAGGTTTTATTGTTTCGTGGTTTTTGTTTTGTTTTGTTTTAAATAACCCCAGAGTGGTCACAGACGTCAAACCCTGTTTTAAACATCTCTAAAAGCATTTGTAGACCTCGATGTCTAAGCTTAGGTCATTAAAAGAAAAGTTAACTCCCGATAGTCACCGCAACGCCTTCAGTTTTACAGCTTATTCTGGAAGTGCCACAAGAGGAATCTGAAAAGATACAAGACACCAAGTTTAAATAATGGGTATTGAAATCAAAGCTTATTAATCTGCGTGGTTTGCAATCAAAGCTTATTAATCTTTCCATAGAGCTCTGTGTTGTTTGCAATCACAGAGGACAGCGCTGCAAACCCTCTCATTTTCAGAAAAGCTGAGTGTCTTTGCCTTTGAGAGCAGCTCTAAACTCTGGTCAGCTAAGGACAGCTGTGCCCTGGAAGATGCCGCTGCTGCATCGCCACGCACACAAGACACACCAGTTGCTTCCAAACAATTACTGCAACATCAGGATGTGACAGACATAACGCTGCTTATTACACCATCAGTGGAAATGTCCCACAGCAGCTGTCAGCAAGTCTTCCAGGAGCTTCAGCGGGCAATTGTCACATCTCATTAGGGTAACGAGCACTGACATGCAACATGAGCATCCCACAAGGACATCGCTTTAGAGGCCGGGCAGTGCGTTGCTCTCTGAACCATCACCAACAAGATGTTCTTGTGAGATCATTTTTGTGGTTCAGGAGGTTAAATAGGCCGAGCTGCTCCTCAGAGTACCCAGAAGATCACGGTGTGCTCCCTCTCTGCCCCTATTCTCAAGCCACCCTCGTTCTCAAATTTGTTAGTGGGGTGATGAGCACAGATCTCCAAGAGCTGCTCTTGTCACTTGGCACCTTCAGTTGTTTATTGCTGCCGTATATCCTACGTTTTGGAACTGAAATTACATCACCATCAGGCTGCTGGTGACTTTAAAAAAGCTCATCACACCCACAGCTCCGGAACGGGAGCGATGTCACTGCAACGCTTGAGGCTGCACGTGCAGATCACTCCATCTCTGTCCTCAGAGGGATCTGAGCAGCACAAGCAGGTGATTCCCTGTCCAGTCACCTCTCACAGCACAGAGTCAGCAGCCACAATAATTCCACTGACCAAAAACTACTCGATACAGGGTGTATTTTGCGCTTTGCGACAAGATCAAGTCAACAGCGCTTCCACCAGCACGTTCAGGCTCCTTAGAGATCTGCTGCCAGCCACTAACCCTCCTTAATCCTGCTCAACTTTAACCCAGGACAATAAACATTCAAATCTGAATTTTCAACAGCACAATTTTATTATTTTTTTATTATTGTTTTTTTTTAAATAAACCATGGACTGAAATCATCCTGCAGATGGAGTCACCAGAGCAAAGCTTTCCATTCACTAAGAGGCACTTCATCTACAGTCAAAGTTTTCCCTGATTTTAAAATGTGTCCTTTTATCAATTAAAATAACCCTCCAATATCTTGACTTTTTTTTTTTGGAAGAACTCCTCTCTGTACTGCAAACTAAAAAGGGCTGAAAAAAAAGTTGGAGCTCTTACACCAAACCAGAAATACTCATTCAGGAGCAGTGGCAGTGGCTGAGATCAGTAAGTGAACCAGGGCTACTTGGGGACTTTCAGAGCTGCAAGAGTATTAACAGCACCAACAACAACAACAAAAAGCAACAGAGGAGGAGAGCAGATGCACATCACCCCTTCGCAGCAGCCTCCTGGGGGACTGCAGCCTCTTTCTCAGTGACGCTGTAATCCCTAAACAACTACTTCTGACCCAAATCCACTGGTTTTTTCTTTTCTCAGTGTGTTGTCTTCCTATTTGTGGCTCTTTCCTCCCATTTCTTTTCTTCCCTCCCCTTTTTTTTCCTCCCTCAAGCTTTTGGCTGTCTGCCCCACAACTCTTTTCTCCAGCATTTCAAGTGGGATAGTTCTGTGCTCACTTTAAGGCGAGAGTTGGTGAATACAAAACCCCACTGTGCTTGTGCATCACCACATAAACACGGTCCCACCACCAGCTGCTCCTTCTTCTCCCACCCCAGTGCCAGCAAGGAAACGTTGGCACATCTTGTAATGCCACTGACAGGAGAAAAGCAGTCTGGGTGATGGTAGACAAAGAGGGCACGCTGGCACAACCACCTCAGCAGGGTGTTGTCTCCAAATCGTGCACTTTCTGACAACAATCTCATCCAGATTGTTTGGTAACTTTACCGAGGACTGTTCCTGCTCCGCTTACAGTGAAGGAAGAGATGGACTTGGCAGCGCTGTGAAGTGTTCTGCCCCCCTGGAAAGGCCTGGGAAATCTTGCACACTAAGGGTGAAATAATGGATACTAAGGAACCTCCCAGCAACGGCTCCAGCGTTCATCTCTCAGCATCTAAGAGCCTTGGAGATCTGAACATTCTTCATTAACCAAACAGCTGATCTCTTTTCTAGACTGGCACATCCGTGCAGGTTACCCAGGCAGCACGATGGTTTATCCCAACAAGCAGTTCTGGACAGATCATTGAACATCTTTCCATACCTGTGATAACTACAGTTACCTTTTCCTTCTCTAAATCACCATCACCCTGATATCACGAGCTACTTCCCTCCCGTAGGAGATCTGTCATCGTTTGCATTACCCAAATTACAGAGACAGAAGGCTCTGCAGGAGTGAAAAGCATTGGTGTTGGAAAGACAAAAGAACTTACAGCAGCATACGTCCTCCTCAGTGATCAACTTCTGCATCTTCAAACTGCCCCGCGACTACTGGTGCCACGTCCACCTCCATCCCATCTGAAAACACAACAGCCAAGGCTGGTAACACCGCGAGCGGATGATGGTATCACAGCAGAGACAGGGAGAGCCCTCTGCTGACAGCAGATGGCCAGAGCACAAAACTCCTTTGCTGAACTTCTGAAAGTGGCCTAAGGGAATGCTGATGTGCTCACAAGTTTGGGGTTTTGTTCCAGCTCTGTTGGATCAAGAGCAGC
>NW_010331889.1:0-5572 GCF_000700745.2 Antrostomus carolinensis
TTTTTGTTTTTTGTTTTTTTTTTTAAGAACTTAATTGTTAAGATAGCAGCACATGCAAGAAAATAAATTTTTGAACTGGGGAATAAAAGCCAAACTCCTAAGTCAGAATTCATGATTAGTGGAACTGACTAACCTAATTCAAACAATTACCACTGACACAATTACCACTATAAATTCTTAATTATATTGGAAAGAAGCATTTTCTCTGTTAAGAGTTGTATAAAATCTACTTCTTCCAAACCTTGGGACCATTTATGTATACCATACATCAGATGTTTAGCAGTCATGCTACTACAGTGATCTGCGGGGAAAAAGCCCTTGTCCTTTATTTTATTCACCAGTTCCCAGTTTCCTGCTATTCTGTGTTCAGTGGTACTCTATTACCTATAGTAGTATGAGCTGTGGTAGCAGAACTGGCTGTGGTAGTATTGGAAGGTGCCGCAGTAGTATTAGAAGACGCTGTGGTGGTATTGGAAGACGCTGTGGTGGTAGTATTGGAAGGTGGCGTAGTAGTATTGGAAGACTGTGTAGTAACGCTGGAAGGAGGAACCACCTCAGGAGCTATAAAAGAATAAAGAATTATGTTAAAGAGATTAATGACACTATTTAACAGCAACAACAAAAAAAAAGGAATAGCAGCAGGCTGAGTTTTAGGGAATTCATATAGCATCAAGTTCTATTGTAGTTTTGGTTCGAAATTACAAAGCAGCTGAATGTTCAAGCCACCACACTAACAGCAAAAGTTGCACGAGTGAATATATCAAAAACCTTGTCACAGGCAGCCCAGTCAAACCAGTGTTCAACCGGCAACTCAAGATTCCTCAAAGCAAACACAAGGGAGAAGAGTCCTACTGTACAATCATAAACTGTGCATGCTTCACACAACAGGAAACTAGGTAATCAGTGCTGCTTCCCAACCTCGCTGCAACAAGAACTGAACCTGACCTATCAAGTTCAACTAGAAATCAGAGTGGTTAAACAGCTGAAGCAGTATGGGGGGGAACCCAAGACATCCTCAGGAATTTGAAAGTTTTGCTGAAGTTTTCTGCTCTGAGAGCTGGTGCTGGTTGTAGGTGCTCGCAGCTTCAGCACGTGCCGTAAAAAACCCAACACAACTGTGAAGCCTTCTGCAACTTACTGTATTAACAAGTTAATCACACATGGACAGCTTATCTTAAACCATCGCTTAATCATACACTGATACATCAGCAAGCTTCCTGCCGAAATATCATTATGTCCAGAAGCCTCTAACACTCAGGATCATTTAAATGTGGTTATCTATCTACCTACCTTACGCAGTTCTATAACCCAGACCCTGCACTTCAGGACTGCATGAAGAGCTGTGCTAGTTAACAATTAAAACTGGAGGTTTCAAAAGTTTTTCCTATTTACTGCATCTCAGAGGAAGCAGAGGACTTAGCGAGTGAAACTTTTTTAATCTAAGAAATTAAGGCAGTAGCCAGAGACATGTATCTAGTAAAATACGTCACACTTCTCAAAACAACAACAGTAAACTGTTAACTGAATGCACAACAAAATGGTGTATTTTAGTATCACATATCATAGGTTTAAGCTGGAAGCAAATTTACATACTTGAACAAATTACAATTATGTAAATTGTAGAAGGCATATTAACAAAGATCAACAGACAAAGGAGTTGTAAACACAAGTGCTTCATATCAAACAAGGTGAAAACTGAATATCTAAATACTTACAAGAACACTGTTCCTCAACTGTACAGTTTTGAAATGTTGAATCTACTTTACTTTCATCTACACACATCTCTCCTGTCAGAAAAGAAGATAAGAATATTTACAGCAGCAGAACTTTAAAGTGTTTGAGACATTGTTCCTAAATACTAATAAACTCTTCAGAGGACAAACTAAACACCATCTTCTAGCCAGGATAACATTAAAGCCACTTCAATATGCAGGTCTTCAGTATTATATCAATAAACAGAAGTTACAAAAGTTTTAGTATTTTCTGTCACTACAGCTACTCCACCACTCAAATCAACACTTAAGCAATACTTACATATTGTTATCCATCATTTTGCAGTAACAGTATAGCTTGACATTTTTAATTCCTAGCCTATAAAATCAGACAGTGTTTCTACTATTTGTGGCATTTTTCAAGTTAAACACTTTGCATCTCTATGGTAGCACCATAAAAAAAAATCTTACTATCTTAAAAAATTCTACATGCAAGCTAAACTTAAGTTCCAGCTTTTCAATTGCTGAAGACCTCAGTTTTCTTATTCTCTACCTGCATACCTTTCTCCATCAACTCAGATTTCAACTTCACCCTCAAATAAATCACACAGATCTCTCAGGTGTTTGCTGTACGTGCCCGCTGCTCAGACAACACATGCAGAATTCAGAAAGAGAGCTTCCTGAAGGACACTCCTGTGCTGGACAAGTTGCATCCAAAATTATTTTTGTGGGTTCCAAAGCATCTTAGCTTTCATATATAACCTTTCTTGGTTATCTGCAATCAAGTGCTACAAAATCACTGTAACAGTCAAGCCATTCTCTGCTCTTATTCTGTTTCCACCTCACATAAGAAGTACAAATAATCCACCTGAGGACTTATGTAGTCTTCTTATTGACTGACTTTGTCAGCAGCAACTTCATCTCCTCCAGAACCGAGTACCAGAGGCCACTTAAATGTGGTTACATCCAACTCTCTTACAATGGGAAAAACAAGGCTCTGAACAAAACCAGCTAATGCTTCTTTGGCTCTGTCACGTGCCCTTCAGTGGGTTGCAATTCTTAGTTTTAAGAACACCACTCTTAAAATCTTATGTAATGGACTCCTCTCCTTTGTTGCACTAGTGGTTGTGACCAGGTCTATGACAGAACCTCAAAAGGGACTGAAGGGCAGGGATGTGCCTGCTTGTCAGAATCCACTCATGGCTCCTTACAGCAAACACAAGTGATTAGCTTGTTCTAAAAACATTCTGAACCATCTGGAAAACATTAGCTTATCAACAGGACAGATTTAAATCAGAAGCCTTAAAAATCTGGGATTATTTTGAATATGTTCGGCTGTCTTCACATAAGAACTTGAAACTGTTTAACAACAGACACAACTTATGAGTTAATGCTCCATTAGTTTATCAAACAGAACAGTATATTTGTGTAATGAACATGAACATAGATTAAGTAGGTCTAGTTGGGTTTAAGGTTCTGCACAGCACAGTAAGGATCTGCACTGTGTAGTCCTCCTTACTTTCACATCTGATCCACTTGCAGCCTGCTACATTTGTATCATTACCAATACACGAACTGCAGTTAGAAAGGTTTTCACAGCTGCCTAAAAAAAAAAAAAAAAGAGAGAGAGAGAGAAATGCATTGATTAGGACAAAATTACCACCATCAAAAGAGCAACTTCACCCACAGAAACAGCTCTTAGATCTGTACCTTCCCATATGTACATCTCCCAGGCTAAGGCATAATCTTTCCCACTGAACTAACTACAGTTTAGGAATGTAGCTTGTGTCTTTCACAAGACACAAGTACATCTCCCTCCAGACACTGATACGCTGAAACCAGACCTCACATGTGCACCAAGATTATGCCCCATACAACCTCTAACTATAGTAAACTCAAACAGCAGAGGATATACTACTCCAGTGAAGTTACCAAAGTCCACCAAATTAATTCTGCAGAAGTTTACTAAAACCTCAGACAGCAAGAGCTTTGTTCCTTTTGATTACATTTTTCCTTTAGGTAATACAGCCAGCTATAAACAACCCTACAGCAGAAAGCAATCAAAGTATGGGAAATAAAGACAAGAACCTAGAGGGCTTCATATACAAATGCATAAAAAACAAGAGCAGAAGGAAAGTCAATCCATTCATATTTTGATCACGGCAGAAGCCAGCAGCCTAACCAGTCCAGCTGCTTTTCTACGTCAACCTCAGTCAAACACTGTTGCCCTAAAACCACAATGACAACATATTCACTAGCTGGATCAAATAAGATTTTCTTCCAATCTACAATTTTACTGCATTAGTTTTAATTAAGACTTACTCATACAGCCATCATACTCAGAAAACCCACACACAACCCACAACTCCTTACGCTGCATAGTCTCCAGCACGTTTCACATCATAGCCACCTACTCCAGGCACCTTTGGATGACCTTTCACTTTGCTCTGCTCCCCAGTGAAGGGAACTGCTGCTGTTCACAGATCTGTGGCAATCAGCATGGTAATTTAAATCTGAAGATAACAACTACAAATGCATTAACTAACGTCAATATTCTTGTAATTTGAAGTAAGCCCAAGTCCACCTGGCCTTTCTCTTATGGTAGGATCAGGCTAGAAATACTGGCACTATTTCTTCACTTTCAAGAAACATAAGATATGAAAAGACCTTTGTTATTTTGTGTCAGTGAGGTTTGCAACAGACTTGCCCAGTTTCCTTCAGAAATAAGGCACTTAGACCACTTCAAGAGCTATATATGACAGTTTCTGCATAACAAATTTCAGGAAAATAATAATAAAAAAAAAGGTAATTTATTATTCTGGGTATAAAGCTGAAGAATGATCATAGCACACACAACACTCACTTCTGACAAATGAACAACATTCACTTTTGTAAATTCCTCACTAGCACATAGAAAATTTAGCACAGTACATCTCTAGAGACAGGAGGACAATCAGTGCAGCCAGGTAATATCAGGTGCACTCGGACTTTTAGTTTACTTTATAAACAGCTTTCCCAGACTAGCATGGCAGAGGAACAGATACATAAGATAAAGGATCAGGAGACGTTTTTATCACTGCAAGAAGTTTCAAGAACAAGATGTAAACTTCAGAATCGGCAGCAGGGTGTCAGATGTTCTCCCAATGCTACTCCTGCTCCAAAAGGTTCTCTTAGGCTCTTTATAGGGGATAACAGCAAGCTCCCCAGCTCTCCCCATCACCAGATGCCTACTCTTCACTGAAAAAAATGACTCTGATACCAGACACTCATCTGTCAAGCGTAGGCAACCTGACGTTGGCTCACCAAGATAAACCTGCCTGTTGTACTAGCACTTGACACAGGGTAAATTCGGATATTCCCCTTACACTTGAGGGGTAAACCTAGGAACACTAACGGGTCTGTCCTGCTGGACCAACACTGCCCTCTCCCGCTGCACCGGAGAGGTGTTAACCTCTGTCTCTTAGCAGTCCTCCCGCAGTTCATGGTTCAAGGAGGGTGCCCGATACTGGCTTACATCGCATCGTCGGTGGTAGGGCTGAAGAAGAGGCCTAGAAGGGCTGAAGCAGAGCTTATGGGACAGCTTCACACTTAGCTACACCCAGCGCCATTATGCAGTGGGGCCAGAGAACAGTGAAGTACTTCCCGAACTCCTAGAAAGCCCCCCAGCTTTTTGGGGCATGCAACACGTTTTACGGCACTTGGCCGCATAAAGACTTAAGGGAATAGCTCACAGAGCCGAAAAGATTAAGCAAGGCCACCGGAGGAAGAAGCGGGCTAACGCCAGGACAACGAGGGGCCGGCAGCAGCCCCCAGCTTACGCCAGTAACGCCCGCCATTTGACCTGGACTGAGTGTGCAACC
>NW_010331890.1:0-19855 GCF_000700745.2 Antrostomus carolinensis
ATTCTGTGATTCTGTGAAATTTGTCAAAACAAGACACACTCTTACATTTTTTAAGGATTTTTCTCAGGACAACTGCAAGTTTTTTGCATCTCAGCAGGCCATAATTTTATGGAGCTGCTTAAAATTGGAAAAATATGATTGATTTGAAGTCAAAATAAGCTTGAATTATTGTTTAAAATTCTCAAATAAATAAACAAATGTAATTTGAACTAAAGCTGACAACAGAAATTAATATTTCAGATGAGTAATAGCCTGCACAAGTGTGAGCAGAACTTAGCACTAGTTAGATCTGTTTAAAACACCTCCCACAATGCCACAACCTGTCTGGAAACCAAGACCTGTATATATTTATCTGTATTAAATTAGGCATGTTTTAACATAATATAACATTTTTAATATTTGCAATGATTCAATGATTTTTCCATTTCCTAGCTAAATCTGTAATTCTCCATTGTTGCAGCTGCACTTATTTCTACTCTACCTTGACAATAAACACTGAATCCACCAGACAATGAAGTGTTAAATAAATTGTACTCTATGCCACTCTGACTCAAAAGGATGTACTTCCTGAACGAGAGCTTGTATTTATTCTTAGGAAATAATAAAAGGTAATATACTTATACAGGTATATTAACAATAATGTGTCTCTCTTAAAATTTAGAAAAAATAAAATTATATAAGTTATTTTCTGTAGTCTCTTAAGCTGACATGATTCTTATGTTCCTGTTATCTAGAAAAATTTGCACTGAATATTCAAGTATCTTATTAATTTTCTTCTTCTGGAGACCCTCTCCTTGGAAGGCAACAAATGTGAGATTCAGTGTGAAAAGGCTTTAAAGAGATTTTTTTTCCTTCTTTCCTCATAACTTTTCATTTTTACAAGTGACTTTCCATTTTTTTCCTGTCTGAGAAATCATGTGCACAGCTGTACGTAAGTGCAATCATTGTAGGTAGTGTATTGCACCTCAAAAGGATTTTTTTTTTTTTGCTTTATAAGAAAATTATTTTATTTTAACTCACCAGATATATTACTCACAGATCAAAAGTTTCTTAAAAAATAGAAAAATATTATATGCAAAACCTTTTCCTAGAAACCTGAGCTTAGCTTTCCAAATTATATTTTAAAAAAAGACTACTCATAAAAATTTCTAATTACCTTGTCTCTTCATTTGTGTATTGTTTTTATTTCAGTTACTTCCATATTCCGAGAATTTCCTCAAATTCTGGAACTTCACAGCAGTACAAGCTTTGAGGTCTGATAAAATCTTACAACATGACCAGTTGCTTTTAAGCAACATCACATTTTCTAAGAGTAATAGTCACTTTCTTACATTTTAATTGAGCAGTTGAAATTGTCCTGGCCAACCCAAAATCTGGAATCACAAAGAGCACCTAGGTAGTAATCCATCTAATGCTTGAGTGTAAAAAGCTAAATAGAAGAGTTGGAGATTGAGTCTCGTTTTATTTGCATCACAAAGTTATCTTTTCAAAGAGATCAAAAGGTTAACTTACATTTAGCTTGTCTCAGGAAACAGAAGTACTACTGATAAGAAAAGCAGGAAATGAGAAGCTTCAGAAGCAAAACTGCAGGTTTTGTACTGGAAAATAAATTATCTTGTGAGTGGAAGGGGTCCAGTACTTGGAGGCTGTGGTCCTTTAAACCCACTACACAGGGTCTATATGGTTCCCACATTTAAATATTTAACCTCAATGGCTAGCTGTTCTCAAATTGCAGTTGCAAGAGAGGCAAAAAGACAAAGTATCTCTCAAATATTCTTCTTTATGTCACACTACACATGTTTACAGGAGTTTACAGGTAAGTGGTGTTCCACAAAATCTAAAGTGAAATTAAAAAGTTAAAAATATGTTAATTTTTTTACTACTATTATTACGGATGTAACTTTTTACACATCTATTTTATTTAATTAAATCTAAGATAAAGTACTCAGGAAGTGTTCAAAATGAAGGCAAATTCCTTTAAAATTATTCTTCACTCATCTGTTTATCTATTAAAAATACAATTTTATTGCTCTGAATGTCATGCTTGTTTCTCTCTGGCATTGAAAGAAAAACAGAAGTTAAGAAATTAATGTCCAACCCCACATGATGACTAAGTATCAATGATATAATAGGTTAATGTCTAAAGACATTTATTTGCTGTACAACAGACACAGTTACTACCAATGTCAGGGATTCTTGGTCAGCTAGTCCCAAGAAAAGAGTCCCTTGTCACACTTGCTAAAAAAAAACATGTAAGCAGAGCATTACTGGGTCTAGATACAAGTCCCCTCTAGACACCTGGGCAACATGCCTGCAAGTCACAAATCATAAAGCTGTAGGCACTGTGAAATTTTACTCTAGTGGTATAATTTTGGACCATATTTTTACAGAAGATGTAACCTATGAAAAGAGAAATACACACTATCTTCATCCTATCCCTCTGGGCAGTGGACATAACAGAGCAGGTAGTGTAAGGTCCATGGTGCAGGCCCCTCTCCTCTACTCTCTCCTCGTACCTCCTTTACCTCTGATCTCTCTTTCTCCATACTCCTCTCAGCACTGAAAGGTTGGAAAATCAACATCTCTAATCATCTGTGGATAAAAGACTCACAACAGCAGCAGCAGCACATCTCACAGTCACTCCATCACCAGAACAGTTCCTTGGGCTCTGCCTCTCTGGTTCTCTGCCCACTGCTCCTCACAGCCTGGCTCTTTTTTCCTAGTAACTCCACTTTCTCTCCATCCTTTGAACACCAAAGGAAGGGAAGGCTCACAAAGACAAACAAGCTGTATTTAACTAATTGTTGGATAAATGCCAATTACAGCTTGACAACAAAATCAGCATAGTGGAATTTTCCAGTTGAATATAGAACTGTAGGATGTAGTTTAAAAGAATAAAACTAGAAAGAAAGAGAAAGAGCAAAAAATCTTATGCAGTAAACACAATGGAGATCTACAGCTTGGATTTTAATCATGACTTGAACACACACCTTTGGTGACCCTGGGTGATTCCTTTCATTTCCTGGTGCACTAATTTCGCAACCTCCAATACATAGATGATATGTAATGAATGCTGCTGTTTCAAAGCATGTCACAATAACCTCTGTAAAGAGGGGGTTTTTTTAACAGAAATTGATATAAAGCAGTGAAGAATAAGGCGTATGTATAGGGCCAGCACAATATGTTAATACCCTTTTAATGATCTATTAGTATTTAAGATTTAACAGATGGTCCTGCAGCAATAGTGCAGAAAGAGAAGCAAATAGACATGCAGACTGCTGCTACTGGTAGAAAAAAAGGCCTTGACTGTGGCAGTGCAGTAAGGCAGGAGGAATCTAAAAGGGAGACCACTCCAGGTACCATTTCTTTACCTACAAACATGACCAATTGGAAAATGATCAGGGCAAATACGTTCTTTAGTTTCAGTGAATTTTCAGTTAAAATAATGAAGCAATTGGGCTGGGAGGAGGGACATTTTAGCTAATTTGCACTTGGTGTGAGCATCCCTCTAGATTAGCTCTAACCCTGTTGAAGTCAGGTTAACCAACCCAGAATAATAGTTCAGTAACAAGTGATACAACTCTCTATTTCTCTATGGATGATGGTCCCCCTGTTGCCAGTGTGCTAACATCAAGGAAAATACTTTTTTTTCCATTCACCATTCTATGTTTTTTTAAGCAGGGTGACTGAGTGGTACAGCCAGATAATGGCACAATATTTCAATTTGCATTTTCCTATTCTGCATCTAATGTAATTGAACAAATAAAGCCCCCCAAACTGGATTAATCTATAGGCATGTCTGATTCAGTAACCTAATGGATAGGATTCTTCAGTATGTATTCATTAACCTCAGAGGACAAGTTAATTTAGAGCCAGATATTCCTTCAAAGAGAAACAAAAAAGTTGTGAATTAAATACAATCACATTTGGGGGATATGTTGGTAAAGATGATTCTGAGAGGGGGAAAAAAAAAGAATCTAAAATACTTTCTCAAATGTAGAAAAGTAAAGAAAATATAACCTACATAATAAAATTCTTTATAATTTTTTATTGTTAAACATACTTTCCTCTAAGAGGCTATGTTATATAAATTATAGTTCCATGATTAAATGCTTTCACCCAGAAAAATCAATCTTTGCAAGAGGATAGGTATTCAAGGAATATGTTGCTAAACTTCTGGAACTAGAAAATTATTTACATTTTTTTGAACTGGACCACTAGCTGGATATTCATCCTGACATAACACTGAACACCTAAATGGGTCAGGAAGCTAAAGACTGTTGGTGATAAAAACCACAGCTGTAATAGAAAGAGTAGATAACACTAAATGTTGAGATTCAGAAAGGGTATTTCCACAGTTTTTATCAGGGAGATTACTAATGACTAATGGATGCCATCTGAACAGAGAAAAGCTATGTTTAGTGACAGAGGAAGCTAGTGGTGAGATGCACTAATAGAATAAAGGTCTGATTTAGGCAGTGGAAGAAACACCACCACTGAACAAATTTTGAATACCATAAAGCACTTTTGCTGTCAGCTCTCAAGTGAAAGGTGTGTTGGTAGGAGATAAGGTTAGTGGTATTTTTAAAGTTCACTGTGCAAATAATGTTCCTTTGGCGTGTTCATAGCAGGAGACAACCTGCTAAACTTTAGTGTAAAGTTCGTGTGTCTGTGTGAGGGGAAAATCCTTAAAGCAGCCATTTGAAGTACTCCTCTGTCCATTTGAATAAAACAAAAGTGGAAAATATAACAAAAAGTGAAGTGAAGATAATTATGAAGACAATGAAAAAATTGAAGTTGATATACTTAAAAAAGAGAAAGAAAATCTCAACAAATACTCCCAAGAAAATGTCCAGTTAATTTAATTTGTTTATATTTTTATGTGATTGCTTAATGATAAAAACTATCACCATGCCTTTCCCTTCTATCTAAACATTTTCTGTTCAGTGATCTTGACTGTAAATGTCTGCCTCTGATTGGGTCAATAAGGTATCAAAAATGTCCTTAAAAATATTTTATAAATTCTTCTACTTTTTTAATAGGAAGATAGTACTGGATTTCTGTTCGCATTTTGTTGGTAATTAGTCTATGCATTTTCATCCAGTATTAGCACAGAAGATAGTGTTTGAAAGACATGAAAGAAACTAATTCACAAAGGAAAGTAATATATTACATTTGAGTCTCTAAGAATTTAAGGTACTAATGCTGTGTAGTTGACTATGCTTACTTCTTTCAGTTTAGTTCTTGTCTCCCTCATGAAGTCTCTGATTTCAGTAGTTTCCAAAAAGTGATATTTTTTGCAGAACCTGAAAGTTTAATTTTAATGAAGGAAAAATGAAAGTAGAAAGGCTTCCAGGTTATCACACAAATACATTATCGGGACTGGAAATGAACCTTTCCTTTTCAGAGCACAGCCATTCTCATACACCTTTTTCTTTATTTTCTTTCATTATTTTTCTTGAATTATCCTTTTCTTGGTTCAACTCTATTTTTTATGTCCATTGGGTGGCTAAAATAAAATCTGTTAAAAGTCAGTTTAAGGAAAGGACTGTTGCTGGGTTTTTTCTTTTGCTGACAGAAGCTTACAGAGCTGTTTCCTAAACAATACCCTCAAATACAGCCGGGATGTGAAAACTTCCTGCAGAGGTGGTTCACTTAAGGTTGAGGTTATCCTTAATTATAGGATGTTGTCAGCTCAGATGTGTCTCCAAGAAAGATGTGTAACTTTTATATGGCAAAGAAGTTTATGACTTTTAAAATGGCCTTCAAAATTCAGGGAGAAAGCTAAAGAGCAAACAATGCACCTTTCATATATGACATCTTTAACCTCTTTTGTTGATGCATCCAGGACCTCATATAACCCACCTTTCTAGTGAATAAAGTTATCTCATACATCTTCTTTTTCTTAAGGCCTTTTTGTGCCTCTTTGTTTGGAAAAAGCTTGGTAAACATCAAAGTGACAGTTTACCAATTTTCAGTAATGCACATCTCTTTCCTACAAGATCAATTCAAGCAGCCAATGCTATCTAAAATCTTCTCCCTGCACACAGAAAACCCAGAGAAAACTAAAACCAAAGAAAACCACTGCAAACACCAAACCCAAAAATATTTGTTAGTAAAACCATAAACATTTGTGAGTAAACTTTTGAACAAAATAATGAAATATTGAAATAATGGACTAAGCTCTCCCTACTTTAGGGGGGGAAATTGGGTTGGAAGGGACCTTCAAAGGTCATCTAGTCCAACCCCGCTACAGTAAGCAGGGACATCTTTACTAGAGCAGGTTGCTCAGGGCCCTATCAAGCCCGATCTTGAATATCTCCAGGGACAGGTCTTCCACTGCCTCTCTGGGCAACCTGTTCCAATGATCTACCACCCTTATACTGAAGAACTGTTTTCTAATATCCAACCTAAATCTACCCTTTTCTAATTTAAAATCATTACCCCTCATCCTATTGCTACCTGCCCTTGTGAACAGTTCTTCTCCTGAAGATCCTTACAAACCCTATGATTCTGTGATTCTGTACCACTAACTCCTGCCTGATTCACTACAACATATTACATCTGTTTTATGCTAATGTAGTTCCAAGGAAAGCAATTATATTTATACTGACATAAAGCAGCACTGAGTCATATTCTCAACTCGTCTCTTCAGTTCAAGAAGGATTATCAGAGATTTTTCTTTATTTTCCAGAATTTAGCCTGCAGCCGTGTTCATGGATTTCTAAGAACCTGAAAGTTTAATTACATCTATAGGGCTTCAGAGCACCCATTACAGAACCACCACAAGTTATTTTATAAGATTTTTTTTTTAATTTAATTATTGTGACTTCGTAGGTCTTTTGTTTCATTAATGTGTTCATAATAAAAGATACTGGTCTCTGATAGATTTTTTTTTTTAAATATGTGTGTGATCTATAGGAATTATAAAATACCTGTAAAGCAGCATACCTGCTCAAAAAATGCCTATCAATCACCCTAACATAACCATCCTAACATATTGATTCTGATAACAATTAAAAACATTATGCTTTTATTTTTACAGTTGAATTCAGTTCCCCTTAGTTGAAATAACGTGTGAAGTCCCTGCCAGTTTGAAATACAACCAATTTTCAACCATTCGAAGTTTAAAATTGCAGATATTTCTTTTCTTAGCATTGTGCCTTTTTAATTGAATTCTTGTTTCTTTTTTGTTAACATTAAAGATTTTTTTAGAAGTGCAAGTGCTCAAAGGCTTACCAGAATAATCTGATGCATTAGACAAGCAGAAATTTAAACAGATAATCCGAGGCAAACCTTGCTGGGATAATTTTAAAGAGTTGGTTGACTGTATTTAGGCTGATCAAAAATAACCAGAGACCTTGGTTTTGCAGACAGTTCATTCTTAAAAAGCTAAAGGGGAGATGACTCCTCATGACCACACTGGACTGTCACACATGCAACTTCATGTTTTAGGTTTTTCAAGCTAATAGTCTGGATCAGGATCTCCAAGGTCAAAATTGTATTTATCCACTCCTTGCTGTAGCATTTGTATCCATTACAAACTATATTTATTTTGCAATGGGAAACCTGGCTATATAGCATTAGTATTTTTTGTTTGCTTATTTTCCAAAGCATAAAATGGAAGATATACTCCATTGTTACAGCTGTGTTTTGTCTCTGAATTCCTGGGGTTAAGAGCTTTGTGTTTTGTTTTTTGTTGTTGCTGTTGTAGATGATGGTAAATTATATTTCCTGGATGTTACGTTTCAGTCTCAATTGGTGCTTTTTTTTTTTTTTTTTTTTTTCACAGCTGAATCAACTGTATTTTCTATTAACCTGAGATGAATACATATGTGTCCCTCTTCCATTTAATTAGAAATTCTATTGCTTAAAAATATATATATATAATAATATACAGAATGTGGCAGCTGACTTAATTCATCAAATGGTGAATAAATTCTTCTGAGAACAAAGATACAGATTTCCTGTCATTCTGATACTAGTCATTCTTTGTATAGGATGGGTACCATTAAAAGCATCTTAAATAAAATAGTTCTCAGTCTGCTTTTCTGAAAAGATTTTGAGTGTTAATTACTTCTGATAACAGAAGTTTCTGACACTTATGCAACCTTCTGCTGCATTTGAAAGAGACTGTCGTGTTTGGTGTACTGATATAGCCAATGAAAAGCCCAGGAAATTAAGCTAAACAACCCAAAACTTATCGTTAGCATTGTTAGCTACCCAGTAAGGTACTTCCAATGACTTCCAATCTTCAAAAACATAGATTTAACTCCTTCTAGTGGGGGACTTCTTTACAAACAAATTATCTCCTTTTGAATGTAGCAATAACATGCACTGATTGCATTAGAACAAAACCACAAAACTCTATACATTGCCCCTTGAGGCTCCACAGATGGGCAAGCTGCTCACGGTTTGTCTGGGACAGGAGTCAGTGGTGGGGCTTGTGCACCATTTCACTCTGCTGGTCAGCATCGGATTATCTGTAATTCTAAAGCAGTCTGTGCTAGTCCCTGGGAAATCAGAAGATAAGATACAAAAATTCTTACTAAAACCAAAAAGAACTATTATCAGAGTGTAGCAGAGTGGCAGAATGCGGACATTTAAAGTAGAAGAAATATAGAACTGCCAAAGTAGATCATCATATCTTCTCTTTATTTTCCATGGAAAAGATCAAGGACTGTGCTGTGCATGCAATTGTACCTTTACACTGCCATGGTTAGGGTAATGCCATCACTCTTGGGCAGGTGCATTTGTACCAACACAAAATCTTGTTTATTTAACACTTATAGTTTCATTCACCTGTGTGAAGGTGAATATACTGGAAATCAACTTTATGCTGTATTTTTGTAAGAGAGTCACTAATAATGTTGTTACACTGGTATAAAAAGCTAGACTTTACAGTACTGTAACAATGTTAGTATAAAAGATCCAATATTAAAGTGGTTGGCACAAAATCTGTTGTCTGATTGTTAACTGATTTGATTGCAATTCATAGGTGAGGTTCTACAAAATTTTCTAGAAGCCCAGCAATGGAAAACACATTAAGTGGGTCATTGTCAAGCAAAGGGAAAAAAAAAAGAAAATAAAGATCAAACAAATGAAATTCAAACAAACTATGATGGCAGAGATAGCTGCTGTTTTCACAAGTGTTTATAGCTGTGATACTTTCAACTCATTTACTACCGTATCAGGCTGTTTTATCTGTCATGCATTTCAAACCTTTGTTTTAGCACTTGTCACCTACCACTGTTTTCAGTTGGACATTTTATGTGTAACTGAAATGTTAGGGAGAAAGCACAAAATATTTTTAAAAATCACATGAAAAAAGTGTGTAGGCCGTTAAGGATCTTTCTTGTGATACATTATTGCAAATACACTCCCAGCACAGGATAAGGAGATTTATTATCATTAAGAGATGTTTCAGTTCAGCGGGAGAATGAAATAATCCACCCTGAAGAGCTACATGCTGGCTGATTACATTTTGACCTCAATCCCTGCTATATTACTAGTGAATTTGTCCGTACAATAATGTTTCCCCTGCTGGGACCTAGTCCAACAGCACCTAAAGTTAGATTTTTCTATTGATTTTTATGGTCTTTGGCTTCTTAAAATCACTTGTTGTTACATCCATAATAATTTTTTTCCATGCTCATTGTCCTGTCAAGAAATGTTTTTAAAAGCATACTGGATAAACCTCACAACATTAAATTGTGTTTTTAACCACATACAGACTCTGAATAATACCGATAGAAGAATACAAACCATTACAATCTATTACTGTGTTACAATGTTTTCCTCATTTTTATTCTTACAGTATGCACACTTCCTGTCACTAAAAAAGTCAGCTTTAAAAATGATATTCAAAGGCATTTTTCTGATTCCAGACTCAGTCATTTTGCCATTTAAAACTGTATAAAAGTAGTTGCTTTATTCAAATCAGGGCGGGGGGTTGTCCTGTTGAGGTACGTTAAATGCAATAAATGGAAAAAAATACAACAGTAAATTACTATCAACAAACACCTGAAGTAAGCAGAAGTAGTTTTTCTTCTCTAAATATTAAATGCAAAAAATAGTAAGGGATAATTTTTGGAAATAGTCATTAGTTTTCGCTAAACATCACCACTCACCTTGAAGTAACTCACGTTAGTTTGGCCACTGCTTGGTTGCTGACTTTGCCCCCCCCCCAGCACAGGGCACAGACCAGCAGGAAGGGAGTGCAAGCCCCTGGCCGCAGAGGCAGCTGCAGGCTTTGTAGCACCCTGAAACCTTTGAGCCCTCCTTGCTGGCATTTCCAGCTTCTGGCAATCTCCTGCCGAATGGCTCCTCTCCTTCTCATGTATTAATACACCCTTTTGTAGGGATGCTTTGCAAGTCCTTAGATATTGCACAGTAATTTTGGGCAATGCAAAATTTTTCATTCAAGTGTAGCATTGTTATCAGGTCAGTAACCAGCATGCAGGTGAACTTAGTATTCCTTTTTTAAACTTATTTTTACTGCTGGAAACTGTACAACTTGCAGGCATAAAGCAACCACACCAAAGGGTCTAAGGAGTGGTTTCCTGAACTGTGGATTAATGAGCAGCTGATGTCTTAATTTATGCAAACATTAAAAATCACACCAAAAGTTTCAGAAAAAATGTGAATTCCAGTTACACTGGTTCTACCTGCAGGAGGAGCTTGTGTTAGCCCTCAAAACTTCAGGGTTATTTGCCATTTATGAAACTGCAGAGAATCTAATCATAGAGGTACTAAAGCATCTGTGTGGTCTCAAGATTCACCAAACTCCAGGTTCAGGAAGGCTCTGTAATTCAGATAAAGTAGCTTAATTGGAAGCAACTCAAAGTTCTTATTCAGCTCTGGAAGACATCTTTCTGGAAAAGTCTCCTGATTGGCAAGAAAAACTTTGTCTGAGAAGCAGAGAGTCACATTCCAGCTGCCATGGCAGTAGGACAATGGCCCTCTTCAAATCCTCAATTGCAGCGAGTCCTAGAATGAAAACCAAGAGGAAAGACAATCACAAAGTGATTTCATGAAATCCACTTCTGAAGCGGAAGCAGTTTGAGCTTCTCTACAACACCCTGAATTTGGATTTATGTGATGAGTACTGCTATTCTGATGCTAGCATGTTGGTTGCAGTTGCTTCAGTTGAGAGTGCATCTTTCTCAACTCACTTAGATGTTGACAACTGTAAGTCTCTCAAAAGAGCTTTTGAAGAGGTTTTTTTGTTGGTTTTCTTTTTTTTTTTTTTCCTTTCCCCTCAATATTGTTCAGGTTTTTGTTTATCCTTTGTTTTAATGACTAGCACTAAGCCACGCTAACTGGTCTCTGAAGTCAGTAGCAGCCTGCAATGCAGACCTAACACTGGAAATCACACCGAGGAGACAGTGTCTTCCTGTTAAAGTCAGTTAGCAGACATCATCTAAATTGGCTAGAAAGTTTTTAATAACACACATTTATTACTCTTGGATCTAAAACAAGGACACAGGTGATCCTTAAACTCCTGGTGTGTTTAAGATCATGGGCCACAGGCAGTGCAGACATCCCTCTCTCTCCTGTTCTGCTCTGTCTCTGTGAAGATCTGCACTGCTACTTAGGGTTATTGAAGGAGTGAGAATACAAAATATTTGGTTTTAAAAGGCATACCTTGCTGATGATGATGTCATATGTATTTCAACTCCAGGTCAGTCTTCTGAAAATATTCTCAATTAGGAAGTATTTCTAAATCTGCCTTTTTAAAGAAAGATAGGCAACAACTAGTGAAAAATTGCAAGACATGTATTACTTATTCTAGTGAACAAAAAAATCTTGTTACCTACAAAATCTTGTTACTTACATGAAACACTGGGAATTGCCAGCCTGTATTCTGATGGTTTCAAATGGTTTGAATATTTGACTCACTAGCAGTGTTTCTGGTGCCATGCTACCCTACACTTTTCTTATGGAAAAAAAAAGGACAATAAAAGAGAAGTTTTAGCTTCGAGTAAGAAGCAAAAGCTCTTACAGAAAGTACATATTGATAAGTATTGCTTGTGGGTTCAGATCTGTTCTGTATTGGTCATAAGAAACTGCTGTGACTTCATCAGTCCTGCCTGGATGATGACAAATTTATTTCACAAACACACACACAAAATACTTTTCCCCCCAAGTTTCCTATGAGTTTCACTTTTAGAAATCATTGGTTTTGTCCTTACTTATTTTTCTGCCGTTCTTGGCAAACATTAGGTCAAAGACAATGCTAAATTTCTATTTTTAAACAGTAAAAGTTAGCTATAAATTATTTTACAGAAATCAGTCATATAATATGCATGATTTGGGGTTGTTAACCTCAGGCTTCTCAAGACGGAGTATAAGTTTTGATACTAACAGTTAGAAATCCCCTTATAGAGTCATTCTTTGAAAGCAGACATTAATTGTCCAGCACTAATTGTGAAGGAAGTACAGCAGATTTTCTTGACCCTCTTTCTTCTTTTTCAAAAATTCCATCCAGTTGAAACTGTATTGTACTAAAATGGTTCACAAGTCAAAACCAATCAGCTTCTACCTATCCTTGTCAGCAATGGACCAAGAATATTTAAGGCACATATAAACCAGCTTTTCCCTCATTTTCTAAGAGAAGTAAGAAACAAATTAGAATTTGGTTATAGTTTTTCCTTCTTATCAATAAAGTTAGAAATTGTATTCAACCAGAGCTCTCCTGCTCTAAATAAAGTGAATCAGTAGTCTTTGACCACTGTGGGTTTTTAAGAGATGTGGGTGAGTGCAGTCTGTCCTGTCACTTTGAAGTTAGGTTCAACTCCACGTCCTCATGGCTTGTGATCTCAGCCACGCAAGACTTAGGCTGGTTCTCTCCTATCGTAACTTGACTGAAATAGCTGTTGAGTTTTGAGGACGTTGATTATTGCTATTCTGGAAGTGGTTTGTTTTAGGGTTTTTTCCACCATATCCTGTAAAGTCTCACAACATCCTGGTAAACAAAACACCACACATGAGATAACAGAAGACTATTTCTTATCAGCTACATCAAATTCCGCATTTGGAAATGTTTTGTTTGCTACAAGACGCTTATTAAACAAGCAATCCCATACAAAGAAAGAAATCTTGCTTGCAGGTGTAAAGCACTGCATGCAGTGACATGTTTGGGTAAAGTACTTAGAACATTACATCATTGTTAATATGCATAAATTAGCATTAATAATATTTTTGTTTGTGATAACTGTCATAACTGTTTATTTTTATAATTTCTTGCACTGGATTTGCAAGGGAAGGAAGCAAGGTTAGCAAAGTTTTCAGCTCGTTGCAGAGAAAAGCATGTTCTCAGAGTTGAAGGGCGTACCTCTGGCAAGTTAGAAATACCAAAAGGGGCTTGTTCACATCACCCATGCTTTGTAAAACCACAGACCAACAGATATCTACTAGCTTCTTGAAAATAATCAATTGCATTTGGTAGCAGGAATTACTGTTAACCTCTGAGATTTCAATAAAATCCCATGAATGTTGGTATTAAGTTGCGGAAAGTAGAAGAAACAAGAGATGCTGCTGAGAAAAAATAAAGAGCAATAAAAAATTGTAATAAAAAGGTACTTTTTAATAAAACAACAAGGAATATTGAGATGTGTTTAGTTCTGGTTTAATTAAAAAAAATCAACATTCCACTTCAGACTAGTTTATAACAATGGCTGATTATTTAAATGGCATAATCATTTATATTGAGAAGAATTAGAAATGCCAAATCAAATTCAAGATTCATGTATTCGATAGAAGAATTTGGCCAGAATAATTTATGTTTTTAGGCTCTAAATAATGCATTATTGAATCTAAAAGGTAGATAATGGTGTGTCAGTAATCCACAACAAAGGAAAAAAGACAGAATAAAAGCAGAAAAACACCATTGAAGTTACTTAAAATTTATTAGACTTCTCTGAAAAAATATGAACTAAAATTGTACAAAAAATAAAAATGCAATATTAATTTAAAATCTATTTATGGGTCTCCTGAGATTTCTTTACAAATTAGATTATTTTCAACTCAAGTGGAAAAGAAATGTAAAAATGTTGTGCAACAAAAATTGAACTTGTTTCCAAACAGTTCCATCAGATATTTATGAAAAACTTTTTTAACTCCCACTGTCTCCCAACATTTCCATTTTGCAAAAAATTATAGACTCATCTGTAAAAGTCATACTCAGCATTGATTTCTATTAAAATTACACTTTTGCTCTGCAAAGACCTGCACACATATATTAAATAGTAAGGACCGGGATCTAAAAAATGTAAAACTTCATAGTCCCGCTGGCAAACAATTGAGAAGCCGGAATGACAACATAACATCCAGATTGATCATTCAGAATCGGTCCATGTGTTTATGAAGAATGAGTACATTTGTGAACCTGAGCACATTTGTTTGCTATAAATCCAATACAGAATGACACTCACGATTTTGGATACAGGAAAGCAGGTGCTGTGAGAATCTCCTTTTCCAGTGAAAATGGAGCCAGCCTTCACACCATACATCTTTTTTCCTGTAAAGGTGGCGGCTGAGATAGAGTTGGCAGGGGGAACATGCATCTGAATACCAAACTGAATTGTAAAATCCCTACTGTTAATCTTCAGCACCTAAACCACCAGGTATAAAAATAAGACATGCCCAAAAGTAGCTGTCACTGAAGCAGAGGGTACAGATTGACTCGCATCCATGGGGCCAAAACCTTCTGGGTTACACAACAGGGAGACTAACCAGCTCTTGCAAATGCCATGGGGCCACGCAGAATTGCTGAATGAGGTCAGGTAATCACCAAAAAATGAAGAGGTGGTGATAAATTAATAATGCACATCATCTACAGCATGGCCCAGGAGCAAAAAGACGAGCTAAAAAGGTTTGAGGTTTTGTGAAATTATGTTTACCACAACTGCCTGTCTTCTACAATAACGGAAGTATGACTGCTATCACAGTAGTGTAGCTGTAAATGATTATTCTAGGAGGCCATCTGGGGGACAGATTTGAAAGGATCACCTTTTTTTTGTTTTTTCACAACCATAAGAAACTGCAGTGAACTGTAGAGTGTCCCTAGGCAAAATATTAGCTGTCACAGTAGCTTCTATTTTACTGTGAAGGGAAATCCTTGTATAAAGCTGTGCCAAAGTCCCCGTATAAAAAATTCCCCTCCCTAGTCTGGCCAGTACTGCTCCATTGTTCCAGTGAAGCCTGAAACCTGTAATTGCTGCAATTTGCAAGTTTGATATGAAGAGGAACCAATGAAATACTCCACCGGGGGCTCTGCAGTTGCTATGACTGAGTTAGGAGAATCCATAGTTCCAAATTGCTGGAAAAGCAAAAAATAGTGTCTTTCTCATAAGTAAAATCTTTCCCTGAGAATTTTCAAGTAGGCTTGAAAATCTGTTACTAAAAGTTTTGAAAACTTCATCAGCAAGTCATTACTTAATGTGTCTATTTGCATGAACATACACACAAAATGAAAACGAAATAATTTAAGTTTAATCCATAATTTTTTACCACTCAAGCAAAAATTATTTCTTTGAAAGTTTTGAACATGCAATAGATGACACATCAGTCTCGATAAATCTGAAAGCCTCATTTGTAGCGGATTTCATGTACGTATCGCTTTTGAATTTAAAACAACTTCTTTCTTGATTACAAACTTATCATAAAAGATAAAGCAACCAAGTAAGAGTATAATATATCCACATTTAGTGCAAATGGTAATTGTGTTCTCCTGGATAAGCATTTTGAAGAGATGCCTAGCTTGCATAGCCATGCCTTTTATTAGGGAAACTAGATGTATGCTGAATATTACCTTTTAAATTCTGTAGTCTGTTCAGAGAAGCCATCTCCATTTTAATTGCACTTAACTCTGTAGGATACAAAATTATTTTACAGCTCTTAAAATTTAAAGGTGTTTTAGAATTTAATTTTCTTTGAAAACCCAAACATGATAAATACCACATCCTTGAAAACAGATGCACCTCCATAATTCTGAAATTAAGTTTAACTATGATTAAGGTATCAATATTTAAATTCTCTTTCATAAAAGCTATTAAGACTAAAGGTTATCATGAGGCTAATTGTGCTACTCTAAGTGCCAGTGAACAGAAATTATAGGGTCATTTATGTTTTATAATGCGCCTCTATTAACATGCAGGGAGAAAGGAAGCAGCTGCTGTACAACCCTGACTTCTGTGGGAAAAGGTGATGAAGAGAGTGTTACCCTGAAAGAAAGAAAGAAAGAAAGAAAGAAAGAAAGAAAGAAAGAAAGAAAGAAAGAAAGATTCCTCTTCCCTTAATCTTGAAGGAGAAAAGTTTTAAGTATTCTGTGAAGACTTTGTACACAAAGTGAATATAGAAATTTGACATACATGCACTTAGAGGCTAAAAATTGTTTTGATTTTCCTGAGAAGCAACACCAAACAGAAGTGGCTTACTTATGCAATCGCTACAGTTGCTTCCCACAATTGTAAAATGTTGCAAAATACTGAGAAAAAAGTGGTTAGATCTATGCTCATTTTGGGATAAACTCAGCACTTGCACTAAGACTTACTGTAATAACAAATGTATTAGCAATTTATCCAGATTTTTCACTATGAATAATTTTTTCAAGAATTTGTACAAATCAGTAAAATAGAAATGTTTAATAGAAAACAAGCATCCATTTAGTCTGTGTTCTTATTGTATTGTACTTGCATTTAATGAAGTCATTCAACTGTGCAGCCCTGTTTCATAGAATCATAGAATGGTTTGGATTGGAAAGGACCTTAAAGATCATCTAGTTCCAACCATCCTGCCATGAGCAGGGACACCTTCCACTAGACCACGTTGCTCAAAGCCTCATCCAACCTGACCTTCAACACCGCCAGGGAGGGGGCATCCACAACTTCTCTGGACAACCTGTTCCAGTGTCTCACCACCCTCACAGTCAAGAATTTATTCCTACTATCTAATCTAAACCTACCCTCTTCCAGTTTAAAGCCATTGCCCCTTGTTCTATCACTACCCACCCTTGTAAAGAGTCCCTCCCCAGCTTTCTTGGAGGCCCCTTCAGGTACTGGAAGGCCGCTATAAGATCTCCCCAGAGCCTTCTCTTTTCCAGGCTGAACAGCCCCAACTCTCTCAGCCTGTCCTCATAGTAGAGGTGCTCCAGCTCTCGATCATCCTGGTGGCCCTTCTCTGGACTCGCTCTTACGGGTCCATGTCTTTCTTCTGTTGGGGGCTCCAGAACTGGACACAGTACTCCAGGTGGGGCCTTACGAGAGCGTAGAGGGGGACAATCACCTTCCTCAACCTGCTGGTCACGCTTCTCTTGATGCAGCCCAGGATACAGTTGGCAAATTTCACCTCACTAAAGCCATGTGTATTTCTAAATTTTGAAAGAGCTCCTGCCTTCTTTGCTCAGCGGTTACTTCCATTGGAATTAATTTGGCATTAAGTTTTCTCTTTTTTTTTTGTCTCTCTGGAAAAGAAAGCAAACTGGCATACTCTGCATCTTGACTTACAACTTGATTTATAAGAGGAATCATCAGGGTCAAGTGTGGTAAAACATAAGTATTTGAAGAGAATTGGCACTTGCTAGTCTGAGGGGAAGAGACTCCCCCACCAAGCCCAGACAGCAAACGCTGACATGCAGAGCTGTCTGCTGCCCTGCAGCTTACTCTTCTGCAACACTATCGGATGAGCATTACAACATTTAAGAACCACTTTGGAAGTTACAATAATTATGCAATGTATAAAGTGGAAAAAAAATTGGCTCTGGGGGTCAGTCCTTGGTTTTTGTTTGGTGGAGGAACTGGAGGTTAGCCAATAATTACATTTCTAGTAATGATTTAATCCAGCCACTATAAGTATCACGCTTATGTCAGCTGAATAATATAAAGTCACACATTATTTATAAACACCACAAAACAAACAAACAATCCCCCCTGTCAGCAGAAAATACTTTCATCATTGAGTGAGGAAGAAAAGACTAATTACAGGTACACATGGACTTGCTACAACTCTTTTAGAGATGTTACCCAAGTTTTGCCTTCTATTTGCTCACTGTTATTTGTCCCTGACATAAACCAAAAACTTAATGTGTTGAGGGCAATCTAAACACCCTGCTAAATATTTCAGAAGCATGTTCAGCAAAACTGTCATGTGCTCAGGCATTTTCTGTCAAACTCATTTAGCCCAGAATACTGAAAAACTTATGACAATAGTTACATAGTAACAGTTCAAAGAAAACACAGGCCTGGGTAACAGATGCTTTCTTCTCCTCAAGGAAAAGATTTGAAGTGTTTAGAAATATGAAAAGAACAGATTGTGTCTCAAATATTTTCTACGATGTAGTAATGTAAGCAAAACTGATGCACATACCTCATATCTTGAATAAACTGCTATGTTAACACAACTGTAATATCAGCAACTGAGAGTTCTTTTCAATTGTTAGCATCTTAAAAAAAATGCAGCAGTCTGAACTGAAAACTCCTTCAAAACTAAAAAGTACCTTGCTGCTCTATACCTAATGGGTATAACACACCATGACTGCCAACTTTTCAGTTCTTGAATCTAAATATGCACTGTGTACATCTGCAATATTACAAATCACAATCCACTTACAACAAATGCTGATCTCAGTTAAAAACCCTTTTATTAAGACCAATCCAGAAGAGCAATTCTAATACTTTACAGTAACAGTTTTAATGCATAATTTAAGAAAATAACTGATTTTTCACATCCTTTTCCTCTGTACATTCCTTCTTCTGTGTACACACTTTACATAGAAGCATCGTTAGAATTTCCCATTGGGATTACAGTACAAGTAGTTTGAACCACATTTAGTGCAATTTCTTTAGTTCAAAATTATGAACTCCTTCCTCAAAGACTTCATAAATTTCTTCCATAGCATGCATGCTGCTGCCACAAACACATGAATTAGAAGTGTTTTCTTTACATTTCAGGCTCCAATTTCCACATGAGAAGTCATCTGATGGTCATTAACAATCAAGAAGCTGCACTATATTCTCTAAGCATTTTAAATAGTAGGCATGTAGCTCATTTTCTTCTGGCTGAGGAGTAGCTAAAAGGAAGAAAAAACAAGATTTAAACTTCTAGTTGATTCTTAACATGAAATTATTTTTTCAAAGATTGCATCAAACACCTTCCTAGAATTAATGATATTTTATGATTTTAACCTCTACATTACAAGTAGCAAATCAAGTACTAATACTTTATGTTGCAACCCAAACCATTCTATGAGTCTATGATTCTATAAAGTCTGGAGTTCTGTTGTTTTGTTTTTTAAAAGGCTAGGTTTTTTTAAGCAGCTTTCCAAGTCCTTGCTTAGCTGTAACAAATAAAGTGAAAACTGCCTTTTGATTATGCTATATCACAATGAGGTCTCACCTTGTTCTTGCCAAAACTACTACTTAGGTAGGACAACGCAGGGAAAAGGACAACAACAACAGACTTTGAGAAATTCCCCCACTTGTACTCAGAAGAGCAATCTACCGTTTTAGCCCAGTAATCACTGTAAAGCACACCTTTAATAGGCTAGGCTACTTGAGTACCTTAATGTGGGAAAATATAAATGACAACTTTACATGACTAAACTGTAACAATTACAGTTGCATTAAATCCTTCATGCTCAATATTTTGATATTTAAATATTTGTTGAATTAAAAGTCAATCTTTCAGTCTAGGACTTTATGTTCTAAAGTAGTACATAAGTAGTTAGGGATCAAAGCTACAAGGTGCTAGTCTGCAAAAGCTGCATATTTCTACCTTGTTGATTCAACACAGTACTTTGAAAAAACTTTTATCAGTGGTAGTTATGCTACTGTATTGGGTTTGCATGGCAAGGTTT
>NW_010331891.1:0-7680 GCF_000700745.2 Antrostomus carolinensis
CTTCGGGGTACGGCCCGGGAAGCTGGGCTCCCCCCGGGTTTGTGATGAGCGCCGTGGGGAAGCCTTGGCTCCTGTCGCACAGCGGTTCCCCGGCATGGCTCGCAGCCCTTTTCCTACTTTGTCTCTCCCTTGCCTTCCTGTAACTTACTCCGTTGTCACTAGCGGCACCATTTTTCCCCCGTGGTCATTGGAACCATCACTCTGGGTTGCCCATTTAGTCCAACAGCACTTGGTCTCATCAACACTGGCTGCCCAAGAGCATCCAGCCCCCAGTCCTACCTCTGGTGCTTTATTGTCCCCTCTTCCAGCTTGTCAAGAGTTCAGGAACAGGAATCCTGCACAATTAGGGTTGGTAAAGGAAGGTTTCTTGCACAGATCCGCTGCTGTTTTGTCCCAAATACCAGAAAGTCACCCTGTTTGGCTTTGCACGGACCCCAGTGCTGGTGATCCTTGAGGGTGAATGATCTGTAAGATGACAAAATTTCTCCTTTGTTCTCTTGACAAAGCACGTGGGGAAGCTCCTCTTGACACACTGCTGGCACATCACAGTAGACAACAGTCAGAATTCTGTGATATTTACTCATCTTGATGTACTTTCTTCTTGGAGATGTGGTTTCTCCCTGTCCACACATGTAGATGTTTTCAAGTGGATGAAGGAAAGCCAACAAAGACCTAATTCCCAGGCCTGTGAGATGTTATCTCAGGGTTTCCAGTGCCTTTGCAGTGGAGGCATTAAGCCAATCGATAACAGATTTGAGAGTCTCTTTTGCCACCTGAGGTTCTAATAGTCTACCGTGTGTGAGGTATCAGGTGCTCTGCAGTCTGATGGCATCATCATGAGTGGTTGATTCTCATTCAGAATGTCCCCTTGCCTTGTCCATAAGGTTCCTGTGTCATCGTATTCCACTTCTTCATAAATCCAGTGTCAATGAGGCCCCACTTCTCTCTTCTGTCATCAGAGCATATATTGAATCTCCTGGTGCGTCCCCCTTTTCAATGATGTTCCTGTGTCCTCTTCATTTCCATGAATGGTGAAGTAGCTGCCATAGTTGGACACCTTTTTTGGGGGGGGATATCAGGATCTTCAGCAACAAGAACCTGGGTTTTCCTCCAGCCTGCTGGCTGTGGTAAAACAGATTCCCAGTTCAGGATCCTCTGTGTTCAGATCCACCAGATCTGGTATGGAGTAATCCAGTGGTGATGCTGCAGGACCTGACCTCTCAATGACCTGTACCTTAAACTGAAGCTTATCTGTCCAAGCTCTTTGGACACTCAAACTTTAAGTGCTCAAACTCCACATCATTTAAAATGGGTCCCTCATCAGTGGGACACCAAGAGCTGGATTCTGTTCGTGGACCTCACCTGGATTCTGTTCGTGGACCTCACCTGGATTCTGTTCGTGGACCTCACCTGGATTGTTTCATCTCTCTACGCCTTTCTTCTCTTCCCTGTCTTGTCCCCACCTACCCAGTCTGATTTTAGCTCTTTTAGCCTTGGAGCTGTTACTGGTCACACTGGGAGGGTCCCCATCTCAACTGGGGATCTACAGACGCCATTATAAACAACTCTGTTAGGGTTGTGCTTGTTGGTGCAGCTCGCAGTTGTGAACCTTGTAAACTCAGCCAGGTTGGGTTTGCCATTATTTTTTTTTCTTGGTCTTGAGCACAAAAGACCATTTTCACCCAGAATCACACACAGAACTGCTGAGGTTGGAAAAGCCCTTTGAGCTCATGGAGTCCAGCCATGAACCCAACACTGACCAGTCCCCTATGACTAACCCATGTCCCTCAGCACTGTGTCTACACGACTCTTCAATCCCTCCAGGGATGGGGACTCCACCACTGCCCTGGGCAACCCCTTCCAATGCCTCAGAACCCTTGCAGCAAAGAAATTCTTCCTCACATCCCATCTCAACTGCCCTGGCCACAACTGGAGCCCATTTCCTCTTGGCCTGTCCCTTGGGCCTTGGTTGAACAGACCCACCCCCACCTCTCTCCACCCTCCTCCAAGGGACTTGCACAGAGCCACAAGGTCTCCCCTCAGCCTCCTTTTCTCCAGGCCCAACACCCCCAGTTCCCTCAGCCGCTCAATTTTCTTCATCTTTGTCTTGCGTTTATTTTTGGAAGTGTCCTCCTGCCCATCCCAGTGTAGGTGAGATGTTCTTTGTTCTCTTTTCCACTCATTTGTGCTCTGTGGGTGAGCCCTGCAGTTTATTTGCCTGCATGGTGCATCACCCCAGAAAGCTGGTGTAGACTTTAACTTCCCTGTATTCTCTGGAATACACTTTGTCTGGCTGCAAGCAAAGAGCTTCCCCACTTTTGTTGTGCTTCAACATTTGGGGAGAAGATGTGGTTGATACCTCTGAGACTTAGATTTAAGATTATATTGCAACATTCCCTGTCATACTCCTGGTTTTCTCTCTCCAATGGCTCCAGAGTGTTCAAGGACTTTGTCTTTTGTGTCAGATTAACATCAAACTCATAGAATTTACCTGAAATACTGTTGGCTTTAAGATGGTTCGTGCCCAGGCTGAGATGATCCCTTCGTGACAGGGGCACAGGACTGCTCTGTGCTCTGCTCTTCCATGTGCATTCCTCCATCACTCAACTCCAGGGTTGAATCCTTCAGCCTCAAGAATCTTGCTCAACTACCACAAAGGAGTTTTCTAACTTTCTTCACTGCATTGAGTTAAACCAAAGATATTTTCCTCTTCCAATCTTCATCCTTACTACAGCACGGATGGGTTTTCATTTTTAAACCCATCAAATAAGTGTGTTTTTGTTTATTTGGTCACTGAAAAAGTGACAACTGGTCAGCGCCAGCAGGTTTGTTTTCGTGTGCCTGGAGGGAGGTGAGTGGCTGAACGAGGTGTCACATCCACAGGGTTCTGGTCTGAGAGGGGTGTTATTTTAAACCTCATTTGCTGTTGCTGAGCTAAACCATAATTTTATCATTAGCTTCACAGAAAGCAAAAGTGAATAAATAGTTTGAAGGCATATTAATTGTAGGATATTAATTGTGTGCACAGGAAGAACCATTAATATGGATGGTTAATGTTAACTTTGCGTAACCGATGACCCTCACCCATCTGATCCAAGTTTGTTAGAAAGTCTTTGTTACTCTGTTATCAAAAATCCCTAAAATATATTTAGTATTTGGCATGGCACATAAAGCACCCCAAAACAAAGTTGATTTGTTTTTTTCTTATTTGAGTTAAAGCTTTTTTAATAAGAAATTAAAATAGGAAGTTTAACATAATTTCAGCAAAGAACATTATCAACAATACACGTTTCTTTCTTCTCTTGTTTTTCTTTAAAAAGAAGGAATAATGGCAGTGATCTACCTACCTGGGGCATTCTGACTTTAAAGGATTTTATAAAATATCCCCAAATTCATGCTATCACAGAAATAAAGCACTTCCAAAAGCTCAAGTGTCTGGTTGAGAAGACACGTCCTCCCTTTGGGTGTAGAACAGCCGGTTTTAGCAGAGTAACAAAGGTACACACGGGATTCAGATGAAACCAGCAGAACATGAACAGCCAAGGTGAAATTTATTGAGAACCATCAGTTTTGTGGTGGTTTCAGGAGTTCTAAGCTCTTGAAACATCTCCAAGGAAATAATAATTCTAACTTCTTGTTTCTTTTCGTTACCTCTTGGTTTTTTAGGAATCCACCCTTTTCACTGTGATGGAGATGTTCTCGCTGAATTCCCTCAAAGGTAAGGACCTGCAACAATCTTCAGCTCTTTATTTTATTTTAATTTATTTGGAGATGTAATACTATAGCAGATTGATCAAGAAAATTAATTGGTAAGAAAGAGTATTGTCCTTCTGTGCTGGATAAACGAGAGGTTTGTCCTACAAACGTCTTTGTCGGACTCTTCTCAGCACACGAGGGACAGAAAAGGAAGTGGATGTAACTACACCTGAGCGAGCGATCGCGATGTGATGTGTGGTGCCAGCTTTTCTGTCTGAGACACGTTTTATCTCTGAGGAGAGCCCAGTGTGCAAAACTCACACTTGAAGGGTAAAGCAGGGTGGTGGTTGTCACCAGTGTAACTCCCATTTCCTCTTGGTTGGTGTGCTGGAGAGAGTCCAGCACAGAGCCACCAAGATGATGAAGGGAGTGGAGCATCTCCCTGCTGAGGAAAGGCTGAGGGAGCTGGGGCTCTTTAGCTTGGAGAAGAGGAGACTGAGGGGTGACCTCATTAATGTTTATAAATATGTTCAGGGTGAATGTC
Organism: Antrostomus carolinensis; assembly: GCF_000700745.2. Lineage (NCBI taxonomy): Eukaryota > Metazoa > Chordata > Aves > Caprimulgiformes > Caprimulgidae > Antrostomus > Antrostomus carolinensis. Next base: position 4,241 of record NW_010331891.1, read on the forward strand.
AGGAGGATGGAGCCAGGCTCTTCTCAGTGATGCCCAATGGTAGGACAAGGGGCAATGGGTGTGAGCTGGAACACAGGAGGTTCTGCTTCAACTTGAGAAGAAACTTCTTTACAGTGAGGGTGACAGAGCCCTGGGACAGGCTGCCCAGGGAGGGTGTGGAGTCTCCTTCTCTGGAGACATTCAAGACCCTCCTGGACGCCTTCCTGTGTGATCTCATTTAGGTTCCTGCTCTGGCAGGGGGATTGGACTGGATGAGCTTTGGAGGTCCCTTCCAATCCCTGACATCCTGTGATTGTGTCGCGCGTAAGTGTGGTTACGATGAGTACAAGAGAGTGTTTCAGGGAAACAGCAGGATTTGGAAGGGGAGAAGGTCTGTTGTGTTATCCAGTAGATGACAATGTAGATTTCTTTGCTATTTAGCTTAAGATAAAGGCTTTTTTTTTTCTTTTTCCTTTTAATTTTACCCTCCTAAACACACCCGCAGCCCTTTGTTCACTAAGTGCTTTCTCCTTGGTGTTCACATACTTTAAATCTCTGTCAACTCTTACCTTCTCCTTTTTTTTCCTTGCCATTACTTTGCCAACCTCTTTATTTAGATCATATTTTTTTCTTAAGAAATCCCTCCAGTCACTGGCTGCATTTTGTTTTGTTGTTCTTTTCTGAACTCCCATTACTTGGTCTTAAAAATAAGGTGCTTAGAATGGAATAAAATATTCCTGATACAGCCGAAGCAGTGTTGGATCACTGCCTCCTGTCTCAGGGAAGTCACGCTTCTCTCTTAGCACTTGGGCAACACAACCATCTACCACCCAATTCTTGTAACACTGCCATGCTAGTGAGTCACCAATATTGTGGGTTCCATATTTCAAACAAAAATTCCCAGAATGTTTTCTATGTCCAAGGTGTTAATTATGTCCAAAGTAATTTTAGTTGGGAATAAAAACCTTCTCATCTGTCAAATAGTGTGACCTGGGTTGGAATCTGAGAGAGAGAGAGGAGGAACTTTTCCTATGAGGGCTAGTGGTTTGTCATGGCCAGGCTGGGTTTGGGGTCTCTGGATGCTCTGGGAAAATGAAATCTTTAACATAACGAGGCTTGTTAACGAGCTTCCACGTAGCGCTGCTGCCTCTGAAAGGGCTGGGCTAGAGAAGGTGAATTAAACCCGGCTCATCCCAGTGAGCCTGAGCTGGCAGAGCCTGGGAAGATGGCTTGAAGAGATTATTGATACGCAGTTTAACGCTCATCTCTGCAAAATAAAGATCACAGAATCACACAGAATCACAGAATGTTGGGGATTAGAAGGGACCTCGAAAGATCATCCAGTCCAATCCCCCTGCCAGAGCAGGAACCTAAATGAGATCACACAGGAAGGTGTCCAGGCGGGTCTTGAATGTCTCCAGAGAAGGAGACTCCACACCCTCCCTGGGCAGCCTGTCCCAGGGCTCTGTCACCCTCACTGTAAAGAAGTTTCTTCTCAAGTTGAAGCAGAACCTCCCATGTTCCAGCTCACACCCATTGCCCCTTGTCCTACCATTGGGCATCACTGAGAAGAGCCTGGATCTTTGGATTGAATATGTGGAATCTGTGACTTCTGGAATTTTTTAATAAGTTGAGTTTTAACTATTTTTTCTGTGCTCATCAGAGAATTTTGATATCATTGATGGTGACAAACCACTAGCCCCACTCATGTCTAACTTGCCACGCACCAGCACAATATCTTTCAGCATCTTCTCCCAGATTTTACCTTCCCACTGACTCTGTGTTTCCAAGATTTTTCCCAGACATGTACTTTATTTATCTCTTTTATTTGTTTTATTTTAAATCATTGCAGTCTCTAGCCATGGTTTTCATCTCCATAGGGCTTGTGAGCTCTTGTGTTTCTTCACTGATGTTCACAACTTGAAACAGCTTAGTAGCTGTGATTTTTTATTTATTTATGTATTTTTTCCCTTCACTGCTGGACAGCTTATTACCTCATCTAGATCTTGGGAAAATGCTAAAGAAACCAGCAACTGTATCAAGTTAAGAAGCTCACAGTAGATGCATCTTCTCAGAAGGATATATTAATGGATATATTAATGGATATATCAATGGATATATTAATGTTTCTGTAATATTTCCAGCCACCCTTTCACAGAATCACAGAATTAATGTTAGGGATTGGAAGGGACCTCGAAAAATCATCCAGTCCAATTTCTTTCTAGTCCTCCTTGAAACTTTTTTTTCCAAACCAACTGAAGTTTATTTCTGAAAGTAGAAGTTCATGCAACGTGCTGTCAAAAGATTTGCATATCATTTATTTCCTTAAATTGAGTGACTTGGCTAGCAAGATTGTTTTCCTTTTTGGTGGACCAATGCTCTTAAATTTTGTAATCTAAGCGTTTATAATTAGACTGACAGAATAACTTTAATGTCTTCCAACAAAAAAAAGTCCCTTTTTTGTGTCTTCTGCTTCAAGATCTGAGGTTTTTTGGTTTTTGGGGTTTTTTTTGGTAGAAAATAACTACACAGACAAATCACTGTCTAGTTCACAGAGGTTCTAAAAAGTGTCCAGATTGAAAAAGACAAATTTGGTGTAGAAAGATTATTTTTTGAGTGTCCATGTAAGCTCTTCCAGTTTTGTTTTTTTCTTATACAGAGTTTTGTTTGATAACTTTCCACTTCTTAAACCTCTTCTTGTGGAATTTATAGAACTTAAGTGTATAATTATGTTAGTTAATCTTATTGTGGCTTATCAAAGATTTCTCTTTCTTATTTAAAAACAAACAAAAAACCCCTCTGCCCAAAAAAATCAACACCCCCCCCTCCCCTCCTTTTTTAATCATGATGTTTAAACAACCATTCATGTAAATTTTTTGTTTACAGACAAAAGAATTCACTGAGTAATAAGGTATTTGACCTAAAAATGATAGCCTGGTTTCAAGAAACACACAACTTAATGGTAGTCTCAGGTGTATGCTGCAGCCAGAGTTAATAAAAATTACATATATATATATATATATATAAATTGCTTAGAAGAATAATCCTGACTTTAAAAAATAATAATTAAAAAATCCTGCAGTGTTTGCATTTAAACCAGCATTGAGAATTTTACTCTCCAGACACAAAATCATTCGTATAAATCCCAAATAACAGGGGAGTCGACTTCCAGGAGGGAGCGATGTGTCCGAAGGAAACGCGCTGACTCGCTGCCTGATTGACTTTAAGTTTTTTAGTATTTCTCTCAAATGTTAGTAGACAATGGGCTGCAAATAGTTTTTATTTTTCATAACATACACTTGAATATGAATTCCTTAGTGTGCAGGAATGTGTTGGGGTGTGGGTGGGATGCTGAAGACAAGAAACCTGAAATAACTTTCAGGTTCCAGAGCAGTTTCTGATTTTCCCCTTCTGCATCCTTCTCGCAGTCACTTATAGAATCATAGAATCCCAGACTGGTT
>NW_010331892.1:0-1148 GCF_000700745.2 Antrostomus carolinensis
CTCCCCTCACAGGCACCCACCCCTGACCCCAGCTGCCCTGCACCGAAAGCCTGGGTTTTTCAACAGCCTCACTCTCACATCCCCACCAAGACACCCATTCACTTTTCTGCTAGTGGTGAGCCCTGACAACCCCAATGCTCAGGACCAAAATCCCCTGCCCTGTGCTCACCCAAAAATACCTTGTCTGGTCATCTTCCCGATCATAAGCTCATCATAGTTCAAGGCTGGGCTGCCCTTGAAGGGGACTAACCCTGGGCACAGCCAAAAGACAGTGGTGCAGCAGGGTCTGGGCCAGAGCCAAAAGGGCACTCATTCAAGCTGGAGTTGAACCAGCAACCTAAGGATGGCCATGCAAGGGAGCCTACAGTCATCCACTCTACCAGCTGAGCTATCAAAGGAACCATGGAACCCTGCCCATCACACACTGATCCAAGACTTTCCCATGTACAGCACAGTATAATGCCTCTACTCCAATGTCCTGCTTCAAAAAGCCTCAGATCCTTCACACCACCTTGCTCACCCCTTTAGGCCATCAGATCATGCAAACCCCAAAACCAGAAAAACTCCACAAGCTCCTTCATGTCATCTTCTACAGCTGGACTCTCTTCAGTGCCAAGAAAAGCTTACCCATATCCTGCTGCAACTTATCTCAATCCAATTTCATTGTGCTGTCTTTTGCCCTCTGGTCAAGCACCAGAAAAAAGGGCAGCATTTCCTCTACACAGTAATTTCTTCCTAACTGCTGGAAGGCTGGAGGGCAGTGAGCCCTCTGAATATCTCGTTCTCCATGCTGAATATGCCCAGTGTCTTCAGCCCATTCTCAAAGAGAAATTCCTCCATTCCCTGAGCTTTTTAGATGTCCTCCACTGAAGTTGTTCTATTTCATTGATGTCTTCCCTGTACAGGGGAGCTCAAAGCTGGACACAGTACTTAAGATGACATTTTACAACTGCCAAGCAAAGTGGGGGGACATAAATTCCTCTGTTCCAGAGCCTGTGCTGTTCTAGCCCTGAATGCTGCCACCCTCTGTAAAGCCTGGGCACACTGTGATATCCCCACAAACCCCAGAGGACACAGCACTCAAAGGCAAAGGGGTTTGTGTCCATGTAAGACAAACGAAAAGCTTTGGAGAATGCGGGCATCGATCC
>NW_010331893.1:0-9430 GCF_000700745.2 Antrostomus carolinensis
TAAGGTCCCTTCCAACCATTCTATGAGTCTACAAATACAAAAACCTCGAAGTTCCCTAAATAAAACATCGGCAACTTTTTTGGTTTTAATTTTCTTTTTGGAAATTTGAATTTATCTATAATATAAATGTGCTCTGAGATTGCCTACCGGGCCAGGTGCTTTGGGAATTTATGCAGAGATGTTGTAGACCCCTGTGCAGCTTGAGTGGGAGCCTGGTACTTGGTAGCTCAGTCCAGAGTGGTCCTGCACCTGGGCAGGGGCACCTGGTAAGGTCAGGTAGTGGCTGGGTTGGGTTATAGTTTGGTTTACAGTTTTGGATTTTAAGAGGTTTGGGTAGTTTGTTTTGTTTTGTTTTTTCCACCTGGATTCTTTGATTCAGCCCTATAGCTCTAAAGGTCTCTTTAAAAATATTTTTTAGATTAACATGACAGCTATGTATCTAGCTTAATTTAAACAAATATAAATTTGGTATACTAGAAGTCATTCTTGCATTTTTCAGTTCAAAATTCAGACTGCTATTTTTTAAATCCTTATCCTTATTCTATTAATATGTTTTACCTGACCCTTCTAAACCACTGAAATTGTAGTTTTCCTGTTTCCCTTCATTAATACAAGTAGAATTGTACCTTTTCCAATTTTCCTATAGAAAGGTTGCATGTCCACAGAAAGACTAATTTTAAATGCTCTCCAAGATAAGGGGTTTTTTATTATATTCTTGCTATTAAAATATATTTATGTTCTGCCTCAAGTACTTCTCTACTGCTATTGCCTAAATGCTAGAGGCTCCAGTTAGCTGGAGGGAAATCACATACAGTTTAAAACCCCTTAATGAATTATTTTGTGACATCAGTGACAAGAATGACTTGATAAGGAGTGGCAGTTTGTTTGTCAAATGAAATCCAGAATGAAGCATTCTGAACACAATGAACACTTAAAGACTGAACAGTTGACCATAAAGATTCTCTGTTTTTACAATGTACAGGTCTAATAGCAATTCCCAAGGTTCAAGGCTCAGTGTTCTGAATAGCATCTCTTTAAGCAAACTCAGGTTCAACTTTTTCCAGGCTCCTCAGGTGCCATCTGTCACATATCTGGTTATCAAGTGCTAGTCGCATTCTCACACTGCTAAGATGTTGAAGAAAGCAATAACTAACCTCTAATGTTGGAAGAACTACTAAGCCCTATCTTTAAAACTTTAAATAATGCCGACAGTGGTCTTCCTCGTTACAAGGAAGAACGACAAAAATTGTCTTATAAGTAGGTATTTCAGACTGAGTTATTATAAAATGCTTAAGGACAGATCTCTCATGATATGATTAGTGCTAAGGAATTTGTTTGTGGTACTTTCGGGATCAACTGTAGTTCTATTTTGCTGGAACAGGGTGGAGTTATTTCAGTGAAACTGGCAGCAAACTGTAGTGGTGTAACACCCAGGGACTACGTGCTGTGTCTCAGAAACGTGCTCAGGCTCTACTAGTGCTAGAGGAAATATTTCCCAGTGTAATCCCACTGGAAAACATTGAAGTTGACCACCTCCCACCCTCCTGCAGAAGATCAGAGTCCATTTAGGAAAGAAACTCTAGCTAGTATTCATTGCCATGGGAGCTACATGGGAAGCGCTGTTGTATTAGTAAGATTACTTTAGAAAGAACAAGAAAGGCTAATTGTCCCTGAAATATTTTACCAGTCTTGTACAGGTGTAAAAATGACAAATTATACTTGAACAGAAATCTGATGGTGGTGTTCTGAAAAACAGATCCTCCAAGTTACTTCAATTTTGTAAGATCATCTGAAAGCTTTTTTGAAATGCTTTTGTGAGAAAGCAGAAGAAAATTTAAAACTTGTTGCAAACAGGAGCATTCTCTTGTTGGTCGTAACAGTAACGTATAACGACACCTATGGACAGGCTGAAGTCATTAAAAAAGGCATACAGCAGTAGAAATATACGCCTTTAGTGCAGGCTGCAATTTTGTATAACAGTTTATAGTTTAAGCAAGTTCCTGGACAATCCTAAGTTCCTGGACAATCCTAACTATCAGTTTCTCAATCACGAAATATATTTCTCCATCAGTTTCTCCAAGGCAATAGGTAGTGCATCAGTAAATATCACCTGATGTGTACCATGGACTCACAGGTGGTTCTGCCAGAGGGTCAAGGAGAGAAACACTGTGGTACAGAGTGGGGAGGAGCAGAGGGGTCAGCTCCATGCTCCAGCTGGACCACTGATGTTGATGTTGCATGTAATAAAACTGCTGCTGTAGACCAGCAGAATTTGAATCTTGGCCAAGGTAAATCATATATTGAAACTGAAAATGTCAGTACTATGTAGACTTAGGTTGTTGAGGATTTTGGCTTATGGACTGCTCTCCTCTTGGCTGTTTATTTCCTATAGAAATGGTGCATGCTGGGCTTACACAGGTGGCTGGTAGCTCTGTTCTAAGCAATTTACTGCTTCATAGGGCAAGTTTAAGAAGGAAAAAAAAGTCATCTACTGTTGCATCTTCTAGTCTTCCATGCTGCACTCAATCTGCTCCTCAGTTTTGTGCCCCTGGACAATTTGAGCATTTAGGATGTTTATTTCAAAAGGCTTTTCAGGTGCAATGAAATGATTTTAAGTAAATGTGACTCTTGGAGTAAAGGGAGCCTAGTTTTGCTCTGCTTGAAAACAAACAAAACAATGATGCTTTGACAAATGTTTCTCTTGGCCATGAAAGTGGAGAGATGGGAAAAATACTTGGCTAGTCTAGGTAACACCTGCATTATGGCTGTTGATGTATATACATGGATCTTGCACATACTCGTCTATCAAAGTGGCACTAGGAACACTGAAGCATAACTAATTTTCACTGAAAGAGGTAGCCTTATTTCTGATACAATTTCTACTCTAGCAAATTACCTTCCCACCTGTCATGCAAACAGGGCGCCATACAAAAAGCTTGTTGGATAAACACAAGTGTCTCTTTAAATACTTTAGAAGTGTGTCTCCTGGAAATGTCTTTAAGTGAGTACCTATTTAAAATTTGTTAGGGTGACTGTGTTGCAGGTCTGTGCACTACAGCTGCTGACGGTGTATGCATAAGCAAAAAGACTGAACTTCTTTCTGATAGAATAGGGAGATGATATGCACATAAAGGCAGTTCAGTGGCTGTCACTGAAAGCTTGTCTTTGCTTCTTCCTCTTTTTTCTGCCTGCTCCCAACCTCAAGAGCCTGTCTTGCTCTGCTTTGCTCTTGCTCTGGAGCTCACCAGACTGGTTGATGCTTAAATTCATTGCCCCAACAAAAAGCTATTCATGTTTTTGTATTTGGTGGTGGTGTGTGGTTTAGTTCTTCCTGCCCCCCCATTTTTTTCACTGGACTAATGAGTTGAAGCAGTTTGTTGTATGGCTAGGTGTAAGTGAGGGAAGGAGATGTGGAGGGAGGGTGTCAGTCATTCTGCAGCCTTGAGATGTTAGACTTGTTCAGTCCAGTAATGTGTAACTGTCATACGATGTCCTAGGACAAAAATAACTGACTAAGGCTTAGTTTCAGCTTTAGACAGAAAATATGAGGAGATCATAGAAGGATGACCTATTATCTCTTCCTTCATGGATTTAATTTTTCCTGCCTGTAATTCAGCCTTAGTCTTATAAATAGCATCTGGCAATAGCTTCAGAAAGCATTAGCAAATATATTTCATGTAAATTTAATTTGTTTCATGAGTAATCACAGTGATAAGATTAGTTCTCAATGTAATTTGTTGTTTAATAAAGCATTGTCAATAAAACTGCTCATGAAAATTCTGGTCAATATACCTCAGCATGCAAGTATTTGCATAGACCTATACATGCACACGTATGTGGATTAAAATTGTTCAAGTCACTGTCCTGAAGCTTTCTGAACTTGAAAGTAATCCCACTGGGAAACAGAACAGAACTACTTCTCTCCTGTGGTCATTCATTAGCTAGTATAAAAAATAATATTAATGATGAATACTTAGTGAATAATCTACTAGCTGAAATATGTTTGTCAATATTAAAAGACTAGCTTCAGGAAAAAGATAGAAACAGTAGAAGGCTTGTAAATAAGTCTGAACCCTACAAAGATTCCTGGCTTGGATAAATCAGTGCAATGAAGGGAGCTAAGCCTTTTTATTTTCTGAATGTGTAGTGTTAAATTTTGTGGGCAATTGAGAAGATGAGTACATAGCTCACCTAGGCCTTTGTTTGCTACAAGAATATATTGCAAGCAGACTACTTTAAAAAAGTAAAATCAGCACCTGCTCTTATAGCCATTGAGCAAAATGAAAAAAGTTGTGAACTCAGGGTTGAGAGCAGAAGGTTTCTGATGAGATTTGAAGTTTAATATTGTTGATGCGGGGGGAGTGGGGGGCAAGTATTTGAAGGTACTTGGCCCTTTGAGGCTTTTGAATTTGCTCTTCCTCATGCTCCTGTTCCTCTAGTTCTTCATTAGCAGCACAGCCTTATTTGCAGTCCTGGCTTGTTTCTCATTCTGAGCTCATGTACTCACTGTGTGTGTACCTCTGGCTATCAGCACTACAGTGGTACTGGAGGCAAGCTAATCTCTCCCTACCAATAATAATTCTGCTTATAAGGTTGCCTTCTAGTTGAAATAGTGGCCCTTGGGTTTCTGCTGGAGAACTTTATGATGTACTTCATTGGATTTTGTTAATTAGTGTGGTTTAAAAACAAAACCCCCGAACCAAAACAAACAAAAAAACCCCCTAAAAAGCAACCAACCAAAAACAACCACCCAAACTATTCGGCAGTAAAAATGAATGATAACACAGGTGTGAGGGCTAGGACTGATAAGGGTAAGATGGGTGTGTTTGCATTTTCACGGACACAAAGAGCTTTGGGCTGGAAAGATAGAGTTCAGGGGCAGCTGGCTGTGTGTAAGCTCAGACTTTCTGAGGTTAAGGGAATGCAGTAAGATAGTTGTGTGCATAAAGATAGGTATATTTAGAAAAAACATGAAAAAACCCAACCAACCTTGCCCTCTTCTCCCCTGGAGCATATCCACAGATAAGAACCTCACTCTTCTTAAAACCGAGGGCAAATAGCTAGCATGAGGGATCGGTAATATTCTAAATTGTCTGGTTTTTAGGAAAAAAAAACATGTCATATATTTGCTGCTTACTGTATTTGGTCTTTGTGAATACCGTAGTTCTCAAGCCCAACCCCTTTTTCAAGAAAAGTACATTTTTAAAACGTGTTCTTGTTTAGTGGAGCCACAAGTTATGTTTTTAGTGCTGTGATAGCACTTGATAAAGTAGAAAAGTTCATTGGAAATCCTTTCCAAAGATTCAGTACAAATCTTTTAAAGTTATCCAAGAAACGTACCTGTCTCCACTAAGGCTGGGCATGGGAGAAAACATATTTAAAACTTGCATTCAGGTGATGGATTTTCCAGAAACATAAACTTCCTAAAATTATCTCTTCCCATTATGTTGTACTTCTACTTTCCTGTCACTGATCTTGCCTGATCTCTGATGAGTAGCTACAGCCTGTGGATGTACCCAGAGAAAAGAACTACCTGAGTTATTATCTTATGTGTTTTTTTAATGAAATGAGTGACATCTGTGCAAAACAAATGAATTGCCATTCATATTGAGCATTCTTTGCTACTCTATTTCAGGATAATTTTCTAAATGGGTATAAAATGTTGACTCTGTCTAATAAAACACTTGCTATCACATTGGGGCTGGTTACTTTTGGGGAATAAGTGCAGTTCTTCACCCTTTCCCTTTTCTTTCCCTTCTTTTTCTGCCTACTGAGTATTAGAAGAAGAATTGATAAAGATCAGGAAATAAGACCTATGCATTAAAGGTGATTTTGAAGAGCTTAGGGCTGGATTGCCTAAACCCATGGTGCTGCTGGTCTGGAAGTGTTACAGTGAGTTTGGCTCCTGCTGTGCTATGGAGCACGGTTCATACTGGAGTAGCACTCAGTTCAATAAGCAGACAACTGATGCAGTCTGCTTCTGTGGGAGACCAAGCTAAACATGCCTGCCTAAATGACCATTCTTTAGTTTAACCTATTTCCATTTAATCATTTTATGAGACAAAACCAAATGTCTTAGCAGTGAATGTTTTGGTTTTTTTGTGACACTTTTTTCTACAGCTGGATTCAGGTTGCAGGAGACCTGCTCTTGCATAAAGTTGGATGTTTTGAACTTTCAGTGACATTTGGAGTGATTTAAGTGTCTGTAGGCACTTGGTGGGAAAAAATCCCCAGATCCAACCAGTGGTCCTGTTGGAGGTGGTAATATATTTTAATCCCATAGTATTTGCCCAGTTTCAAATTAGTGCCTCCCATATGAGGCAGGGGGAGGGAAGGAAAAAAAAAAGAGAAACTATTACAAATATTTTAAATCACAAAAAAATAGCTTTTCTAAAAGTGTTCAGAATGTGCTTGAAGCTATGAATATTTACTAGCGAGGCACCGAGTATATTCTAAAAATGTACATCTCTTCTTTGCAAGAGAAAGTAATAATATCACTTTGTGAAAATTCCAGAGTATCTGAAAAGTATTTCCATCCTTTCTGTCTTTATAAAAATATATTTTTAACAAGAGAAAAACAATAACCAAATCCATGAGTGCGTTTCCAAATATGGCTTGTTTAACAGCTGCCTGAATGCTAGTGCTGGCAGGAGGGAAAGGGTAAGCAAAGGTGAGAACAGCCAAGAGAGCAAGGGTGGGACCACAGTTTTTGGCATCAACCCACAAAACCCCACAATCCACTCATTTTAAATAGTTATGAAACCAAAGATATAGCTTTAGGATAGCACTAAGGAGACATAACCACAGGCTGCTGCTGAAAGAGGCAGTCCTGCTTCTCTGCTCATTCCTGCTATGCCATGTGCTCTGCTGCTTCCTTTGTTCCAACACTAGCACTTAGCTGACCCCACTGCAGACCTGTTCAGGCATTTCACTTGCCAAGGATGTACAACACCTGCAAGAAAATGAATGATCTTTTGCTTGATTTCCTGAATGAATATGTTATGGGTACAGGGCAAAACCGGGAGTATGTAGACACAGTATGGGCCACATAGATTAATTGTGGACAGTGGAAAACTGTGAGACAGTGGAAAGCTGTAGAGTAAAATGCAGACAGAGGGGCTAGCTCTGTGGATTTGAGTTAAAGCAAGAAATTGAATTTGTGTGTCCCGCTTACCGTTAACAAATGCAGCTATCTAACTATCAGCTGACTTGAAGAATGAGTTGGTATGCATGTGGGTGTCAACTAAGGGGAAAAAAATTGCATTTATGCATGCTACATGTGTAAGACTTGGAAGATGCTTACACACATTATTTCAGTACACACTCTAGTGTCGGGTTGAGTTTCCTAGCTGTCCCTTTTAGCTACTACCGTTAAAATGGAAAAGATGTTAGATTTGAAGATCAAATTCTGTAGTTCACAGTGGATCTGAACAACTTGTCTATTTTTTTTATTGCTACTAAATATGAAATCATTAGGGAGTTCTACATGTTAGTGTTGTGCTAGAATTCCTTTGTGCAGACTTCCTGCTTTGGCCTCTTTTGTACAGTAGAGATTTTTTGCTGGACATTTGGTCTTCAGCATGTAGTGTAAGGTTTTTTCTTTAGAGACTATTAGCACCTTTTTATACTCTCTATATTAACTGCACAAGCAGATGGACCATTTTGTCTGTTTTAATTGTCTTTAATTTAGCCTAAGTTTGGTTTCTGGCAAAGTACTCATCACCTGTGGATCAGACTTGGCAGGTCTTTTGTTTCTTGGCCAGATATTTTGTTCACAGGATTATTTCCTTTTGAAAGGCCACACCAAAGTACAGCTGAAAAGCCAATAAAGCACACTACAGGATTTCAAATAACAAAGAACTGCTGAACATGTGATTTATCTTGTTTTGGTCCTTTTAGGATCATTATTCAGTGCTTTTATTGGCATAGCTGCCAAAGACTAGAAGGCTAGGACAGAAACCATTAGCTGGAAATGCTCTTTTTTTATTTTCTTTCCTGTTCCCTGCATGCAGGAAGTTTAGCACAGTACGTCCTGTTCTATTAGGATGGACTTCTGCTTATTGTTCTTCATTTTCTTAAATGATAATAATTAGTATGTCATAGGCTAGTAACAGTTGTATGAGACAAAAACATTGATGTAATACAAAAAAATCAGCTTGTGCTATTGACCGTAAAGCACCCTGGTTTGGATTGAACTCGACTGTTTCTTTCAGCAATCTGTTTGGAGTGACATCTCCCCTCTCTTGTTTACAGTCACTGAAGGTGAGAGAGAGGTCTAATATTTTCCAGTGCAATTGTCCCTGAGGGCGTTTTGCTGTCCCTGTCCACTGCAGGGCAGTTACCAGTGTGTCTGGAAGAGACGGTTAAGAAATAGGGACAACCTAATGGAGTGTTGACTCATCTAAATCAGAGCTATGCTGGCTGATGTGTCTGCTTTGGGTCATCAGAAGATCATTTGATGCCAGATTGAATCTCAAAGGTCGTGTAACACTTTTGTTAGATCACTCAGTCTGGGTGATATAGTGTAAATTGATTGGTGTGAAAAGGGGTCTGGGCTTAACACTGAAAACACAATTAGTTATTGTTATCTATTTGAAGAGTGGTGTAAGCATGATACTTCCATGATACACAGCAAGACAGGGACAGAGAACTAACTCCAAGAAGCTTTGACTTCTCTAAATAAAATGGATGTTAGGTGTCTATTATTATTAATTTTATTACCTGAAACAGGCCTTATGTAGGAACAGTTTAAAAAAGTAAAGAATATTCTACTTTTTTACTGAATATACCTAGCTTATAACTTAGAGTATTAAAAATATAAAAAGTCCCTCTGAATGTGACTCATACCTACCATAGTGGTGGTATTAAACTCATAAAATGACCTTCTACCTATTTGTCTTGGGAAATCTATTGCCTACTTTAGCCACAGTTCTGGAAAGCAAGATGTTGCATAAAGCTGTTCTAGCCAACAGTTCCTACAGATGATACTAAACAAATCTTCCATTCAGGAACACATTTTAAAAGTCAGCTTTTATACTGATCAGTATGCTGCACCTCAGTAGTGGGTTGTGTATTTTGCTCCCTTTTCAAGTGGATGTGGAAAAAACTTGTTATGCTCCTTATCCTGCTAAGCCTAACCCTTTCTACCTATCACTGGTCTTTTATATTGCTTCACTAGTTTATGTCTCACTAAACCTCTTTTATTACAATCATGTGACTTAACTGAACCTCGTTGGAGTCTACCTTTCCCTGGTCTGGCAGAAGCACTGCCATTGTCTGGTCAGCTTGGGGTTGGCTTGCTCCTGCTTGCTTTGCCTGGCTCTGACAAGTTAATAAAGCTTTTAAATCATCTCTGAGCCAGGCTACACAGCACTCTGTTTTCCCAGAATCATTGTAAAGGTGGCTAGAAGGGACCTCTTGGAGCCCAACT
>NW_010331894.1:0-601 GCF_000700745.2 Antrostomus carolinensis
TCATAAAAGGCCACCAGATTGGTCTTGCCCTTGTTCTGACTGTGAACAACCATATGTTCTGCTGACCAAGAAAAGCGTGGCACAGCTATTTTTCTAGACCACTGCTTGTAGCTTCCTAAAGGAGCAGGGGAGCAGTGTGTACCTAGTTTACAAGTATAGGGAGGACTCCATCAATTAGCTGAATAAGCAGGTATTTATGTCAGTTCTGCAGCATCAGTGAACTGAGAAGAAAGTCTGAAGTGTGTGCTCTCACCGTTTACAAAACATTCTGGAAAAATGGGCTTCTGGAAAAGCTCAGTCAGAAGAAGGAAGTCTACAAAATGTGGAAAAAGGGCCTGGCCACTTGGGTGGAATATAGGGACATTGTCAGAGTATGCAGGGATGCAACAAGGAAGGCCAAGGCCTGCTTGGAATTAAATCTATCTAGGGATGTCAAGGACAATAAAAAGGGCTTCTTCAAGTTCCTATGTCAGGGACAATAAGAAGGGCTTCTTCAAGTTCCTCAGCAGCAAAAGGAAGACTAGGGAAAATGTGGGGCCACTGCTGAATGAGCTGAGTGCCCTGCTGATGGAGGATGCAGAGAAGGCAGGGTTACTGAATG
>NW_010331895.1:0-12423 GCF_000700745.2 Antrostomus carolinensis
GCACCTTCGGGTTCCTTAGGTGCTCCCGAACACTGTAAGGGTTGTCAAGCATTGGAACAGGTTGCTAAGAGAAGTGGTTGAGTCATCATCCCTGGAAGCTGTTAAAAGACATGTAGGCATGGTGCTGAGGGACATGGTTTAGCAGTGGTCTTGGCAGTGTTATGTTAGCAGTTGGACTCAACAATGTTAATGTTCTTCTCCAATCTAAATGATTCTATGATTCTATGTAAATATGTGTATAAACCTTCATTTCAGACATGCCATTGAAATCAATGGAGTCACTGAGTTGTATGTCACATCAGGATTCTGCCTGGAACCACTAAAGCTTATGAGACTACTGCTGTGCAACTTGTCCTTTATGCCATTGAAATCAATGGAGTCACTGAGTTGTATGTCACTGACATCAGGATTCTGCCTGGAACCACTAAAGCCTATGAGACTACTGCTGTGCAACTTGTCCTTTAAATATTCACAGGACCAGTCTCTTCTCTTGGCTCCTTTAAACGTTAAGTCAGTAAAAATATCTAAATCTGAACACTGAAAAAATGTCAACGAATACCTTAGCGTGTCCAAATGCTTCAGAATATATTTGCATTTAGTTTGCAACACGTTTAACTAGTGCAATCATATGCGCACAAAAACGTACGTGGCGTTTTTCCATTTCTTAATCACTCTGCACAAATAATCCAATGATTGTTCTATGATGCTTAGTTCTCAACATTTGTTTTTAAAGCCTATGTTCACAGATAAAACATCAACCTTAGATAACTGGCAAGTTCTCCAAAGAGAGCCAGAAGCATTAATTAAACCTCTAATCCTTAGAAAATCAGTGTCAATCACCGGAATAAAAGCTGACAGTGTATTTACCTTTGCTTAACACTGTATTTCTTTTCTGAAGAAGTAACATTGCAATGCACAGTATAATCTATTAACCAGTTCTCCCTACTTCTCTTTCTTTAAAACAGAATCATGTTTTCTGAGAATGGTTTCTGTCTTTTCTGTTGTGACTGTATCATAACTTGCACGTTCTGTTTTCCAATCAGATATTATTAGTCATTTCTAAATGGAAAGCTTCATAATTTACTCTGTTCCTGACACAGGTTCAGCCATCAAGTAAACAGAGATGCTGAAAATGCAAAGTAAAATTTTCACAAAAGCACAGAAGTTGTCTAAAAAGATTTTATGTCTTGGAGAGTAATCTAATTTCCAAACACTTCACACAGACTTGCTCCAAAACCACCACCCTCAGCTTTCAATTAAAATAATTTTCTAGTTTAAAACCCTCCCACTAAAAGAAACCAATAAACAAAAAACCCCATCAAGACAAAACAAAAGAGCAAAAACAACCTCTAAATTTTCTGCAGTTGAAATTCTGGCAGATACAAAGTTTGATTTGAGATTACACATTTCAAGTAGATGAAATTTTTAACAGTGCTTCAGTTTTTTTAGTTTACCATTTATTTATTGTTTGGTACCGCAATGAAAAAAATGTAAAAAATGTTCCATTAAAATCATGCTACAGGGAAAAGAAAATAAATAAAATATAATCTTTGTGCCTATCCACAAGCACAAAGAGGTAATAAATTAGAAACCTTTCCACATAAACATTAGAGTTTGTGCAATTAGGAATGTTCATTGTTATTCTTGGATACTTAACAGTCATGTGCTGGATTACAGCAAAACTAGAAAGATGCCTGTTTAAAAAAGTTCATGAAAATTCTGTCTTAAATTTTCCAAATACTTAAGTCAAAAGGCAAGAAAAGCTAGTTCAAATGCTTACCAGGAAAATCAAATTATTAGTAAGAAGGACAATAATAAAATTAGAGGTTTCATTCTGAAACATAAAATATTGTTCTCCAGCTATCATGTTCACTGTTACCAGTCCTACATCTGCATGTACAAAGGAGTTTGCTTTGCACTTCGGAATGCATAAAGAGATGCTCTGATATTAAAGGTCAGTATTTTGCATACCTTAAGCTTTCAGGTGCTCAGTGAACTCAAGTGGAAGTTGTGCATCTTAAGCAGCCACAGGAAAAGCACATATAATTAAATTTTGAACTATGGACACATTGTGTATTTCACACTGAAAGAATAATATTAAAAGAGCATTAGTACCATTGCTGAGAGGTAAGATTTATCAGCTTGGGCGAGATGCCATCTGATGTGACCACATTAGTTTGAGCTGTTTGTGCAGTCACACCCATAATTCATAACTTGGTTTCCCTTTACACAGCTAAAACACCATAACCAAAACGAGCAGGTTACTAAGATTGCACAAACTTAAGAGACTTAGGAAATCTTAGCTTTGTGGCTGCAAATAAGCTTTTCCATGTTTATACACCACGATATAGTCTAATTACTCATATATCTCTGCCTCTTCCGTGGCATTTCTGTTTCAGTTAGTTTACCAAATTAGTGAAAAAATGGGCAACAGGCAACTATAAACTTGGTGGTTTTTAACTTTCAGAAACTTGACTCTACAATTATATTACTGTTCTTCTAACATTGTTTCAGACTGGGTGCTCAACTGCCACTTTAGCATAGTGAAAAATTCCTCTGCAAGCATGTAAGCAAAAACAAATTTTTTAAAAAATTATAGTTTCTGTTTTGTCAAGACTTCAGTGCAATACAGGATTTGATATGGTCTTTCCTTACCACCAAAAAACAGTGGCATGCATTGTACATAAAATATATAGTGCATGTCATACATAACACACCATATGAAGGCACACTGCTGAAACCTGAAGATGGAAAAAAAAAATTACAATCATTTTTACGGAACGCACCTCTGGTTTTAATCAAAATTTGATCTTGAACACCATCTTCTAAGTACATGTTCTTCATATAGCACACACACATCTACCTAAACGCTCATACTCACCCAAAAATATTTATTTGTGTCTCATAAAAGCATTATACAAGTGTTTTATGGTTTGCTTTTTTTTTTAACCATACCTTCTGTTTTATGTGCTTAGTAGATTGATGTGTTGTGGGATAATTTCAGATATTTAGCAGACGTTAAATGGATGTTGCTTCAAATCTGACAGGAATACTAGCAATTTTATTGATTTAAATCATATCAAACAGCTGTGATAAAAAGTACAGTCTATGTGTTACTATCTCATACTTTAAAACTCTAACGGCATTGGGCTGAAGCACAGCTCAGAACTTACAGAAAGCAAAAAGATTTAATTCCATTTCAAAAGGGGAAGCATTCCTACCGCACCTGAATGAAACTGTAAAGAGAGAGCCTGAAATTTTTCTCCAACAACAAGCTGTTGCTGTTTACACCAGAATAAATATATTAAGCTTATTGTTTGCATAGAATGACAGTAAGGCTAATTAAGTACCACTTACTGCAGCTGAACTTGAAAACTACAAAAATTCTCACTATAAAAGAAGGTACAATGAGTAGAAAATAAGCTGACAGGTACAAACACAGCAAAAGGTCAGCATTTGCTAATTGCTACTGTGGAGTTGCCACAGCTCCCTGGAATTCTATTTTTTTCTAATCCAGAGGAAATGGGAAGGAACCTCAGATACCATCGTGTGATAGCTGCTGGCAAACGTTACAGATTTTCTCAAACACTAGCGTACTAACTGCTTGCATTTCAACATCACTTTTTCATTCAAGTTTTTCTTCTCTAACTTAGTCCTACAAAGTACAAACTAATGCATAGATTAATAAATAAATACAACACATTTGAACATGCTATACCTACTATAAAGCAGCTTAGGAATAGACACTAAATATATATATTACCATGTCATGAATAATTCTTTTTTAGTCTTTAAACCAGGTCACTAAAAGAAGAATGCATTCCAGATGCAGTAAATTGGAACAGAACCTGAAAGATGTTTTAATGACCAGTAAGAGAGCCCAATACATTTTAACAGCTATTTAATGAATTCTTATTTCAAACAAGTCAATTGATGAGGCCCCTTGCATGCAGGTACTCTTCAACTTCACAAACATCCATGTAATAAAACAAGGCCAAGCATAGTCACCTACTTTGTCTTCCCATATGAAATAAAATGCAGGACCCCATGAAATTTATGCTTTTTAAAATTAAAGTGCATTTGTTAGAACAAGAACCAATCTTCTAAAAATGGGTAGGAATGAAAAATAAACGGTAATTTTTCAGCACACAGAAAAAGTGTGTTAGATCAAATTGCCAAGACCTAACCTGAACAAGCAGCTTCAGTAGCAAATTCAGTTGAAACTCCAAAAAAGAGCCTGATTCACAGAAAAGCTACAATACAAAACTAATCTATCAGGATCAGTATGCAAATATTTTCTACTCCACCCTAGTTACCTTTATACAGAGCGGCAAGCATGTTCTGTTTTTGACCTTTAAGAATGCTTGACTTTAAGTTTGGATCTGATTATCATGATCATCACATGTTTTTATGTGCTATCTGATTAAAACTTATTATATTATCTTCCAGAATCGAAGAAGACTGCTCATCCAGAACAAGAAGGAACTACCGACTAGAGTATCGCTTGTAGCAATAGTTTATCACTTCAATTTTTTGTTACACAGGTAAATGGAAACTAGTTTAGATGTGGCAAAACATATGCTGAAGTAAAAAAAATATTCTACTTGGCTTTGATTTTAACTTTAATAAGCACATCAAGTACTGTAGACTCAGCTGTTCTTCAAGCCTCTTCTCAAATACATGATTTTGTCATCACAGAGTGATAACAGGGAAAATGATTTTATGAAGTTCAGCTTGTAACTGTGCATCTGTTTCTGCATTATCTCTATTACTGTTACAATAATAAAACTTAGAAGTAATCCTGAGCTTGTATTACTAAAACCTTGCAAAACTTGCTGAACTATCACACCAGTCCATTGGGATATACAACACAGTATGAAGTAATATACTTCCAGCACTCGGCTGTACAGAAACGAGTACTGCATGACAATATACTGACTAGGACCTATTGCAAGATATGCTTAACAAGAAGATTGCCTCTTGCAAAATCTTAGGAACTATCAACACATACAATGCTCACACAATCACTACTGTGTGATGCCACTAAGGCGACTTGTGTAACTCACTGTCTTTGGTTAAAGGATGACTTGCCATTATATTAAGACAGTTCCTCCCAAAGACCTATGGCTTCCATTATATTTTCTAAAGTAAATCTGGTTAGTTCACATAATAGATGTGTATTTGTCATTTTTCCTTCCCTGCTTGGTCTACTAGACTGCCTCTTATTAGTCTGCAAACTGCAGTGGACGTAGACTTTTACTTTATAATTATTTTAGAGAAAGAGGCATCCTATATGTAGAACCAGAAAATACTATGTAACTTTTGAAGTCTACAGTAAACGTTTACAACTTTAGAAAATAATTTTTTGTCTAATCCTATCTGTGGGAACATATCAAATTAAAGAATATGTTTCCTTTTGATCTAGGTAGAAAGATGGAGAAGTCACTCATTCACACAAACTAGTTAAAAAAGCACACCATTAACTAGGAAAAACAAAGGCAGAATTGCAACTTCTCTGTATATTCATGAGTAATAGAGAGCCTTTTACTGGCAAGAGAGACAGAATTCAGACTTACTGTGCATTTGTTCGGCTTCTCTCCTGAGTGGACTCTCATGTGAATCAGCAGTTTATAACGGGCATTAAATGGCTTGTACCTCCGTGGGCACCCTGCCCAGAAACAAGTGAAGTCCTCTCCTTTCCTTTGGTCTATATGGATCTTCTCTATGTGCTGCACAAGTTCCTCTTGGTGGTCATACAGCACACCACAGTCACCCCAGCGACAGCCATGCTTGCCACTGAAATCATCCAGCTCACTGTCTTCGTCAAGCAGGGAGCCTGGGGCAGACGGAGGCACAGGTGGTGGGTCAGTGTGACTGGGGAGGCTGTGTGGATGCCGGCGCTGGTGAGCATGGTACGGTGGGGGTGGCCCTTGTGGAAGAGGTGGCGGCAGGA
Organism: Antrostomus carolinensis; assembly: GCF_000700745.2. NCBI lineage: Eukaryota > Metazoa > Chordata > Aves > Caprimulgiformes > Caprimulgidae > Antrostomus > Antrostomus carolinensis. The sequence continues at coordinate 5,954 of NW_010331895.1, forward strand.
GGGGTGGAGGAGGCATGTCGACTGTATGGCCTGGGAAGCCATCTGGCTGTTCATATTTCAGAACGTGCACTGCCTGGCTGTCCGTGGGCAGTATGCTCTGCTGGATCACCATGTTACTTGTGGTGGCCGGCGGCAGGACAGCTTGCTCCACCTGCTGCATCCGCTGGTATTCACCACCCCCATTCTCAACGTACCCTGGGAACGTGATGTTGCCAGTAGCCATGAGAAGGCCTTTCTGGGCAGTTGGAATAGAACAATTTTGGGGTATACAGCTTCCTCTCACTCCCAAAAAATGTCCATAGACCTCCGTCTGTGAGGAGACATTTGCTGGTGATGTCCTGGAGCTGTTGATGTAGGCCACCAGAGAGGTTGGGGATGTACGGATGATCGTGTTGAAGTCAATCCCAATGCTGTCAGACAGAGGAGACAGAGACAGTGCTCTCTTTTTGGAGTAGGCTGTTTGAGACCGGGCTGAGGAATGGTGAGAACTAGCACAAGGGGAATGGTTATTTTCCATGCCATATAAGAAGGACGGTAACGAGTTAGAAACGCAGTTATTGGACACAGATGTTTCAGGTGAAAAATTTAGTAAGTCTCCCAGCTCACTGTCACTTTGTAAACCTTGGTCAGGAGGAAGAGAAGGAAGTGTCCTGTACCCATGCAACCACTCTTGCTTAACACTCAAAGCAGACTGACTTTCTGACAAGCTTAACATTGTGGAGGCCAGAGACTCACATGACAAGAGTGACCTGGAATAAAGGCACAATAAAATACGTAAGCAGTTAGACAATTCAGCTGTTCAAATTTAATGTGTATGTACTACTATAAAATGGTTCTTCTATCTTCACACACACATAGAATTAAAGAAAAGCTACATGTGATAAAAGTTCTCGTAATTTTAGGTACTACTAATTTTAGTACTCTCAGTTAACGCACCAGCAGGCATAGACAGGCAAAACATATGTAGTGAGGTCACTTAGGAAACCAACTTTAAAACTTCAAGATTTTTAAGAAGACTTGCTGTAAAGGTTCTTGATACATCACTGCAGAAATCAATGCAAGTTTTTTCATCAGCTGTGGTGTAAATAGGTCTGGGCTTCTGAAGCCAAACCATTATGCTCTTGCCTTGTATGAAACTCCTATTGATTTGGATTGACTTATTTTGCTGGCAAAGGGGAAGAAAACTGATTAATAAAGAACAAATATTTAACCTGAATGACTTTGCTAATTGTAATGCACACAAATAGTATTCTCTACAGAAATAGCTCTAGTTTATAAATACAGATAATATCTAACTTTACAAAACAAACAAAATAAATGAATGATGTAGAAAACTGGTTGAAGGGGTTTGTTTAGTTTTGATTTGATTTGATGGTGTATCTGCCTCCAAGTCAGCAATCAAAATTTTTCACTGAAGTGTAATCTTACTGTTATCATTGGTTTTCCACAGAAATATTAAGAAACTTGTTTATGCTGCAGATGTCCTACAGGTAGTTTAAAAAAAGAACTCATAAGCTCTTAACAATATTGTTTTCTACAGAAAGGTATAAAAAGGAAATACAAGGACATCAGAGTCCCTGATTCATGGTTGCAAATGCTGGGTAGAAGCCAAGTAGATTTATGTCTTTATGTTTCCAGTTCACATCTTGGCAGACTTGGATTTCCCACCAGTCAGTGGTGCTATCAGTATAGTAATTTCTATTTTTAAGGGGCTCTAACAGTAGGAAGAACCAAGTATGTATCTAGATAAATCTGGAGATCTCACAGACACAGAAGCCTCTGCATCTTACATCTGGGGTTAATTTCTGGGTTTATTATTTTCACTTTTGAAGAAGCACAGAATTTCAATGGTGGATCAAGTACATAGGAAATTTGGTTTCTTTTCTAAATCTACAATGCATTTTGAAGGTGGGCAAGTTAATAACTGCTTCTCAGCTTCTCACATAGAAAACAAGAAGCAAGATACACAATAGTTCCTCCTATTATAAAAGACTTCAGGAGATTTAAAAAAGATAGCTACTACGTGCTAATATGTACCTTGAATATCAGGTGTTGAAAAATATTTCTTAAAGCTCTAAGGAAACAGTATATGAAATAATAACATGCAGTAATTCAAAGGAACAGTCATGCAGGCAAGGAATAATGTATTCTTATTTACAAAGGTAAATTTTTATGTCTCCTCAGGTTAAGCAATATTGCGGTTGCTTCTGAGTTCCACAAGATTTTCTTACAGACACTGCTTCACGAAACAAGGATCCATGGGACAGATCTGTTAAGGCTCATAGTTGCATTGTATGTCTGCACCACAGCCCTACGGCAGTGACTGCAGCTTCAGTGGAGATACATGAAACTAGTTGATATAAGAAGTGGTGGTAGGCTAAAACTGAGGATATGAATCTCACTTCAGACAACACCAGTCAACCCAAGAGAGAAAGAACAGATCCTAAATGATGGCTCTGGAGATATTCACAGTGAATATGGCAATATTTACCAAATGTCCATGATTTTGCTTGGTATATCGACATTTCATGTCTGAAATCTGTGGATTATCTTTCAATTAGACCAGCAAGGTTGAAAGAATATATGAAAACACTAGTTAAAGTCATTCAGGTAAGACACATGTATATAGCTTTCCACATTCAGTTCTAGCCATGGAGGTTAAAGCAAAAAAATCAGTGTCTTTTGTTATCTTACTCTGCCTACCACATAAGCACTCCCTGAGTGATGATTTTTTTCCTCCTACTACTTAATATTACAGCATGTTCCAGTGCCTGAGAGTCAACCAACATGAAGACAGAAAAGTCAGTTTGCAGCGACTTTGGTTTAAGGGCTGGATTGCGCTGCAAGAACATAACCCAGTCACTGCCAAAGAACTAGAGGAGGGGAACTGGTGCTCAGGGTACTGTTGCTGCGCCCTCAGCCCCTTTTGTTTAGAGGAAAAGCTTGGAACAGGCTGAGGGAGAGAGGTAGCAGTTTACAGGGCTTATATCTGCACACTGAGACAGCTCATGAAGAGCAAAAACATAGCTTCAAATATCACCCAGCCTTGCTGTGATCATCTCTGGGATAGATGGGTAAATGCTCCTTTGTTCAAGACAGTTGTTTTGTAATGGCTGATTTGCTGTACCAGAGTAAGAAATATCCTGTTTAGATTGAATGTCAGTATAGGGTACTGTTAGGGAGGTTATGTTACTCAAACAGCATTTAAATGGCATTTTCAAAACAGAACAGTGAAGAAAAGTACAATTAAGATGCTGGCTATAATTTGCACTGAGGGAAATAAGAAAAATGAGATTGCTCTATCAGGTCAATCTTATGTAAGATTTAGATCTAAAGGGGTATTTACTTCTGAAAAAAAAATTATTCAGGCTGTTGGGTCTGTTATCAATGGGCTTTGTTAAAGCACAGTTCACTATAGGGCAGTTAAACGATGTTAGCATGCTGTGACCCTAACAACAGACCTACAGTCTTCAAAAGAGCAAGAAAAGTAAGTAATGTTTGATTTTTCCATGCTAGGCTGTATATATTTCTATCTGGAAAATATAAACTGGGGTGGGGTGTTCCAGGTTGATTTTTTTTTTTTCTCTTTTATAAGTAGGGAAAAGAAATCATGCATCAATATAACAAGTCTATTTTCATAATGCAAAGAATTTTCATCAGATGCTAAGTAAGAGCAGTGTCATTCAAAAAGCTATTAACACAAAGGGGTATAGCCAACAGTGAAGCTGAAGAAAAACTGCAAAAATAAAAAGTTGGTCCAGAATTTCAAGTATACATTAAGTAAGAGCCAGATAATCTGAAGAAGTTTAGTTCTCACTTAAGCCTCTAAATTCAAAAGTAACAAAGATTCCAGCTCCCAAAACAAATAAAATTTCTTTAAAACCCAGCCCACACTGTGACTAAGTAGTTTTCTAGGGGAAAATAAATATGAAAATGAAGGGCCAGCTATACCACTGTGCTAGATTCTCACATGGTATTAATTGGCACATCTGCTTATTGTAATCTAAACTAGCTGTGAGTTCGGACCAGATCTTTTATGAACATTTACAAGATTCCTGCTATTAATTTATATTCACCCTCTGTGTCTAGAGGCTACAGTGTCAAGTATAACCCAGCATCTTAAACATAAACATAGAAGAGTGAAAACTATGTTTTCTTATCTTTTTGCATGGTCTTCGGTATTACTAGCCAAGAACTCTTTGCTCTTTCCTAGGTCCTTTTCTGACTTGCACCAAAGTAAATGGCAGTATTACATCTGGTTTCATGCAGCAAAACTGAATAATCCAGAAAGGTTTTTGTGAAACTTTCAAAAAAGATGGGGGAAGGTCTTATCCCACATAGTCTATATACCAAAATCTGACGTCATCTGTAGCAAAACTCCAGTTTTGCCAACTTTTTTCTTTCTTCCATACTAAAAATCAAGACAAATTGTTTTGGTTTGGGTCAATCCACCAAACAATCTGGTTTGGATTGAGGTGCCCGAGCACAGTTCGTGATGCCTGAGAGATACAACCCAGAGAAGGCACTCAGCTCATGAAGGATGATGGAGTCAGCTTAGGGGCAACCAGTTTAGGCAAAAACAGTTTATCACAGAAGCATTTTTTTTTTAAAGTGTTTGAACAACCTGTGAATTAAAATTTGACTTTAAATGTGTTTTGCCCTATGAAATACTGAATTGAGGGCAAAATTGCTGAAATGGACATTCTTTGTGACAAACTGATTTTATAACATCACCGATAAATCATCAAAAGAGATTCTAGGGACACTAGAGCCTTGATTCTGCCACATTTTTAACTTCATTTCACCCTTAGTAACTGTTTCTTTAAAATAAAAACAAAAATGTATAACTGAGTACTGACATAATACACCCAACCACACATTCAGATAAAAATAACATGGATTTGGAACCTTACAGACTCACCTAAAACTTATTAAGTAAGAATTACTTAATGATACTTCCATATCATGAGTTTTGCTCCATCTCAAAGGCACATATCTGGATTTGTCATCTGTCATCATCTTAGCACTGAATGGTTTTCCCTGATACGTTTACATAGGAAGCATAATTAATTTCATAAATTGTCCCAGGGGACTCAGGCTTCACAACTGAAGTGAGAGAAATGTCACAAACTATCTTATAGCAGAGTAAAGCAAGGTTTTCTTCCAGTCACATAATACCAATTTTAATTATTTCAAGAATGCTTCTTGGCTTGTAACACAGTGATACAGCAAAACGTAAACGGTTTTGAGAATAATGACTGTGGCCTTTTGTAAATAAGAACAGTTACATTTCAAGTCAGTAGGCAACCATTGCACGAGTCACATCTAAATAAGTAGCTTCTGAAATGACACACCAGAATGTGTGTTTAACTAATATCCAGGGATGTCCTTAATGAATTTGTATGGACGTTGTCTAAATAACTGTTTTCCCTTCATTCATGTTTGGTTACAATACTCACAGCCATAATCTCAAAAATTATTTAAGCATTTAAAAATTAATTAACAAATATTTATCTGTGGTTTAAGGATATAAAAAGGCATATTTACAGGGAGAGGCAATAGTTTTTATTAAACTACCCACCTGAGCTAGAAAAATTGACACGTTTTCAGGGACACGAGTCTAACAGGTCAAGTTAAGTGCTGGCTCAGTGCAGACTGGGAACAATTGAATTGATTTACTTAATTATGTAAGCAATTAAACAATTCAAAAGCAAAGGTATTTGATGAGGAAAGAGGAACATTAGCCAGGCACTTAAATTTATTTTGTCTGACATCAGTGTTACTTGACAGGCACTAACATAACACTCTTATCACTATGGTAAGCTTAAAATAGGTCACTACCCCTGAAGGTGTTAACATGTGGACTATTTCTGCTTTCATCTTCCTTAACACTTCCTGTCCTTAACACAAAAAGACAGTTAAGTGGCTATAAAAATCTTTATCTAAAGCTTCATCAAACATAGAAAACGTGTGGCCAAATTTCACCCATGATTTGAATGATCTAAACAGTATGATTATAGCTGAAGTGAGTTAAATTGCATTGAATTAAATTGCCTGTGGCATAACAGAGCATCATTTTAGGCCATTTTAATTATCAGAAAGGTTGCATTTAAATTACAGAAGAATTAAAATATCTTCTTTTTTAAAGTACCAAATATAAAAAAGTAACTCAGGACCTTGTGTCTGATGGAGAAGGATTCAAGCTGGAAGCATCATCCATAGGCCTCTGTAAGCTAGGGCTGATCTGGTTGCATGCTGTTGAAACTTGATTAGCAGGAGGTGAAACAGGTCCCAGCTGTTGAACTGTCATAGGACTGCTGGTGACTACTACATTGTTGCAGCTGCCTTTTCCAACAGACTTGTATTGGGGTTCATAACCAAGACCTCCTAAAAATAAATAAGGCATGTTAGAATTTATCTCCACTGAACCCATGATGGGGCCACAGAACTCGCATCATTTTGCAAAGTAG
>NW_010331895.1:12442-14122 GCF_000700745.2 Antrostomus carolinensis
ATGAGGATGAAACAATACAAGGGTTTTGCAAACTTCTCCAAACACAAAAAAACCCCAACATTCTAGAAGGGAATTAATAAATTATGCATTTAAAACATATGCTGAAGTACTAAGGACCAGGTATCATGGATAAACATCAGAAAAAACACCACTGTAAGAGTCTGGACAAAAGAGCACCCCCCAGCTGAGGGACAGCCAAGCCATAAGTACACCTTACTCTGAAGAAGGAGGGAAGAGAGAACCCAAGGAGGCTGCAGGAACACCACCATGCCTTGAATCCCACCAAACCCCACAGCTCCAAGTCATTACAAGTTCTTCCATCATTCCAGCCAGTAAAAATTGGGCAAAAAGCTCAAGTTGGCCCAGGTAATAATATGAATGCCACTCTTCTTAGCAAAGGCCGCATGGGGTGAAGTTAAAAATTTACATGACACATTCACTTAATATAAAACACATAACACATACTACTACATAATATGCCTATATATATGTGTATATTACATATATGCAGTCAGCTACTTTTTAGAAAAGTGTCTTTAGTATATAGAACCAAAGGCTTTCTGCACCAAAGGATAAAAAAGACAGGGAAGTATGCTATAGCAACATGAGAAATCCAACTGGTTTTGACACTGAAACACAATTGTAATGCTTGTAGAGCCTATAGGTAGACTACTTAGTAAGATGTAAGCCCACTATTTAACACTGAGAAAAGCAGCTCTGCCACAAAAATATATCAAATATATACATGGATGTATATAAATGTATCAAATATATATAGAAGGCACCATAACGGCCTTCACACATAAGCCACTTTCAACACACTTCAGTAGTAACAGTAACTTCTACTTTATGGTATCCAGGAAATCAAGGCTGTGCACTTTTTAAGATTTTCATTTCGGGACATGCCATATGTCACCTGCTGGGTCCAAATAACAATCTGCAACCATACAGTGAAATTGCTATTTATACATTATTAGACCTGAGCTGCTTGGAACTGCCATGTCAGGAAAAAATAATCCCAAAAGCAAAACAAGAAAAGGGAGTTGTGTCAAACCAGTACTGTTAAATACAGACTCACAGCATCACAGAATGGTAGGGGTTGGAATGGACCTCTGGAGATCATCTAGTACAACCCCGCTGACAAAGCAGGTTCATCCTCAATACATCCTGGATTCCCTTGCAATTATAAGGTCTGCTCTTATCATCTGTGCATAAACCTCAGTGACGCTGAGAACAGCTAAGAGAATTTGTTGTGTTAAGGATGAGGGCCAAGGACAGTCTGGTCACTGGTCCCTGAAAGGGAAAAATGGGAAAAGGGGTATATTACTGGGATGACAGACAAAAGTAACGCAAGGCTCCAGTCTTGATAAACATTTGGCTGGGCATTTCTCTGATGCAGAAGAGGAAGGAAAAGGTTTTGTTCTTATTCACTGATAAACATTTGCTGTTATAGGGAAAAAATAAAAAACACCTATTATAAAAAAATAAATATTACCAAAATAAGGTTTTTGATACTGTCTCCCACAACATCTTTGAAGCAAAGCTTAGAAAGTATGGGATAGATGAAGGGATGGTGAGGTGGACTAAGAACTGGCTGACTGGCAGAGCTCAGAAGGTTGTGATCAATGGAGCAGAATCTAGCTGGTGGTCTGTAACCAGCGGTGTTCCCCAGGGGTCGGT
>NW_010331896.1:0-1899 GCF_000700745.2 Antrostomus carolinensis
CGGGCTGTTGTGAGGCGTTTCGAGCCCGGGGGATGTCGGCGATGGGGCTGGTTCCATGTCCCAGCCCACGGACACACACTGGGGGTGTAAGGCCAGAGCCCGGCTCAGCTGAGAAGTTGTTAATCTGCTTTTACCCTGAGGTAAAGGAATCAAAATGTTTATTTCTGCTTTTTGGGAGTGTGGTGGACGTTTATTCTGCCCCCAAGGAGACCCCAAGTCGTTAGGTTGGACATGAGGAAGAAGGAGGGTGGAGAGAGGTGGGGGGGGGTCTGTTCAAGCAAGGCCCAAGGGACAGGACAAGAGGAAATGGGCTCCAGTTGTGGCCAGGGCAGTTGAGATGGGATGTGAGGAAGAATTTCTTTGCTGCAAGGGTTCTGAGGCATTGGAAGGGGTTGCCCAGGGCAGTGGTGGAGTCCCCATCCCTGGAGGGATTGAAGAGTCGTGTAGACACAGTGCTGAGGGACATGGGTCAGTCGGGGACTGGTCAGTGTTGGGTTCATGGTTGGACTCGATGGTCTTAAAGGACTTTTCCAGTCCAGGCAATTCTGGGATTACATATTGCACCTTGGTCTGCTTGGGAGAACCCTGCTAGCACAGCAGGGAAGAGGGCTGCTCTCCTTTGGAAGGTTGTGACAGCTCCTCTAAAAGCAACAAACCCTGAAATAATGGTAATTCTTTTGCTTTACAGGTATCTGAAGCTGTTGAAGCACCTGGAGTTTGAAATGAGCTGGAAATACATCTGAAAAGGTAGGAACTAAGTCTGGGAAGACTAAGACTGGAGAAAGCACACCCCATAAAGTGATGCAGTGTCAGTTTTGTGCACATGGAAGTCCTGCTCCTCACGCAGCTTTCCGAAGGTTGTCCTGCTCCTACAGACCAGCCAGGCTCCTCATCTGGATAATATAGTGGATATATAAACCAGCTGGGGTATGGCAGCTGGTTGCATAGATCCTTCTGCTGCAGTAGGTGTCCCGGGATCTGTCTCACAGCCTTAGGCTATGTAAAGATTTGGTAGTGTTTAATTATTCACTTAATAATGCTGATGAGAAGTCAAATATCAATGGTTTTCAATGATGACATTGTGAAGGGAAAGTAAATCAGGTTGCTTCTTCCTCTTGCAGCCCCGAGGTTGTTTTGAGGCGGCTGAATCTTTCCCCTGACATCCAGTAACCATTTAAATGTCAGCAGTGGCTGTTTGGTGTTAGTCATTAGGAAAAGATTTTTAGAGGAAAGCACATGCAGGAAAATGCAAAGTTTAAATGAGGCCAAGAAGAAAGAAATAATAGTGGGTTTAAAGATTTCCAGCTGGATAGGGCTCTTTCTTTAAGTAATGAATAAAGGGCTTATGTTTGGGCTGTGTGTTTGCAACCTTCCATTGACATAAAAAAGAAATCTGCTGCTTGTAAATATTGTGTTGTCTGAAAGTCAAATCTTATTCCAGGGAGGTTTTATTTTTAATTTTTAAGGGGAGGGAAAACAGATCCTCACACTAAAGTATGTAGGATGCCCTCATTTAAATAATTTAAATTAAAAAGAAAAGCTTGTTTCTTTCACAGCATAAATATGTGTGTTCAGCTGCTCCAGAATCTCTCTTTCAGGTGACATACTGACTTATTTAAAATGTCGATGGATATAACTTTCCTCGGCACTGGCTCAGCGTATCCCTCTCCGACAAGAGGAGCGTCGGCCGTAGTGCTCCGCAGGGAAGGAGAGTGCTGGCTCTTCGACTGCGGTGAGGGAACTCAAACGCAGTTCATGAAGAGCCATCTCAAAGCAGGTCAGTGCTGTTGGAAGGGATGGTGATGAGGGAAGGGGGGGAAAAGTTTCATCAGATCTAAACAAAATACTTTGTCCTCGTGGTATTTGAATAATGACCTGGATGAGGGAGCAGAGGGCACT
>NW_010331897.1:0-14058 GCF_000700745.2 Antrostomus carolinensis
CTTCTGCCCGGTCCTGCCCGCCTTCTGCCCGGCCCTGCCCAGCCCTACCCGCCTTCTGCCCTCCCTGCCCGGCTCTGCCCTTCCCGCCTTCTGCCCTGCCGGCCCTGCCTGCCCACCCAAGCCCTCCCTCCCAGCAGCCTGCCCGGCCTGCAACATAAATCCTGCCGCAGCCCTTGTTGCTACAGTAACATTTTAGAGGAAAACGCCGTGTGCTCAGTTTTCAGCTCTTCAGATGAGGAATCGAAATTCCTAATGATAGAGGTAACTCTTAAGTAAAAAAGAAAATAAACGTTTAGAAGTGAACGTTTTATTTGCTTCTAATCCTCCTGACCCTGTGGGTCACCATGCAACTGTTCATCTAAATCAGGTTTTTAAGTGGTGTGTGTCTGTGGTTTTTTATTGCCGGTAATTAAAAAACATGTGTCTGTTCCTACGTACGCAGCATCAATCAGCATTCGGGCACGATCACTGATGCTGTACTACTTACAGGAATGTGTGGGGACGGGTTCTGCTTTTTCTTTTATCTTTTTCTGCAGAGTCTCATGGTGTTTGTCCTACGTGCCAGGGAGCAGAGGAGGAGGGTAAAAGAAACCTCTGTGTCTTTTCTTTTCCTCTTCTTGGCTCTGGTTTTAGCCGTAGTGCTGGTGGCATTGTGCTTCACTGTGACTTCCTGGGCCATTAAAACCCTGACCAGTTATAAAATGATTAGTTGACATACCTGGGCTTTGAGGACAAAGAGGTGGTTTAAAAAGGAATGTGAACCATCTGTTTTTCCAGCACCTCTTGTTGACAGATTTATGGATAAACATTAGCATATGTGTCCAGGGTCACACACCTGTGCTTCCTAACAAGGTAATACTATTTAGCAACGTATGTTTTTGTCCTGAGGATTCAGAGCTCTTTGCAAAGGTGGGCATCAAGAATTACGTTTTACAGTTGAAAAACGAAGGCGCAGAGAGATTTAAGTGACTTACCCTACACCACACAGTGAGTCTGTGGTGGAGCAGTTATTGAATCCAGGTTTCCTCCAGCTGCATAAATATACGTCATCCATTAGCAGGAAAAGACTTAGAGCTATAAACATAATAGAGGAGCATTGATTATCATTCTAGGGGAGCTTTAAACCCTTGTGCTCTATGAGAAAACCCAAGCCATGTAGGAAGACACAGACTATTATCACAAGAAAAGTACAGAATGCAGTATGTTAAAGCTGCAGTGATCACTGAAGTCAGTGGAAAGAGTACCGTTGATTTCGGTGATCACATCTTAAATGAGCAAATGATTCTGTAGTCAAGCTCTGTAGCCATTCTCTGCATGCTTGTTTCCCAGCGTATGCACGGGTAAAATCATTTCAGTGCAATGACTACACTTAAGCCTGTTTGTTAAAGAGTTTCTTGGTAACCAAATCTATTGTGAAAGGAAGTTAAACAGTAAGATTGGATTTATTATGTAGCTATGCCCATCTGTCTGCTGTAGTGAAGAAGCCCAAAATAAGCAATTTGGAGGGGTTATTGAGCTTCTCCAGGTTGGAAGGTAGCTGAAGATTTGTCCTCTTTTGTTCATGTCCTTACACTTGTTAATCAGTGTAATCTGTGCTGAAGATAAGATCTTGGGGGACATGGGACAGTTGATTTTGCAACTGGCAAAGAGTTTAGAGGAGAGGTAAAAGAACTAAGTAAGGTAAATAGCTGAATCTGTAGAGTGAGTTCATTTATCCTTCTGAAGTAGCTTCAAAGAGAATTTAAAAATATGAAACAGCACTCATTTCTTGTTTCAGTCCTATTTAACCTCAAAGACTGATCATCTTTTTAGTTGGAGGTGGTTGGACCCTTCAACTGGAAAGTAACTGCTGAATCAGTATGTCTACTTACACAGTTGTTTTCAGTTATATTGTCTCTCATCTGGCAGAAGCCCTTGAAAAACTGTGTCTCACCCTAAAAAGTAGAAGCCATAATAGTTCCAGAATTCCAATAACTGTGTTAATGGAAGATGTCACTTTGCAACACCTATCAAGAGTTTCTAAAGATCCATGAAATCCAGGGTGAAAACATCATAGAAACAGTAATGTTCTGTCTTGAAACGGGAATGATCTAAATAAAACTGTCCCCTAAATGAATCTTTTGACTACCTACAGGTCTTAATGTACATTGAATAATTTTATCTGTTGACACTTTTATGCTAGCTACAAGTAATATTAAGCAAGTCCATAGTATTTTAAGCTATTATTGATGGTGGGCTTTTTTCTTATATAAATTTTGGGGGTTTTTGTATACAGGATATAAATAGATATATATTTGTTAGCATGCTTACCTTCCACAGCACATAGGAATTTTACGATTCAAGTTAAATGGGCAGGTTAGTAGTTTTTGTTGAATGCATGTTGCAGTGACTGACTGCTAAAAGAGAGTGGTTGTTTATGTACTGTAGCAGAGATGAAAAAGCTGCTCTCAAAGAGCATGTTTCAGTATTACCACTACTCAATTTTCATAGGCTGGAGAAAATAAATAGAAGAATGAAGAAAAGATTTATGTTTTATCCTGTTGGAAAGCCTGGTCAGATGTCCATCGTGAAGGCTTTTGTGTAAGTGTCCATCTGCTTTACACTTTCACTTCCTCAACAGCCTCATGTTCCTGTTCTATGGATGGGATATCCTTAAAAGCATATCATACTTGTACCTATTTGATGGTCTGTAACAGGGATATAAAGATGTTGGGGATATTTTTTGCCTCATAAGCTTCTAATAGTCCATGATCTTTTGTGATTGGCAATTAAGATTTTATATTTTTTTTTGGTCCTTTTTTGGTTATCCTGTCTCTGTCTTCACAGTATTTTGCCAACAGCTGGAATTGCTCTACCATCACCTTCTGTGAGATGAGACTGTAGGGGCTCCAGTGCTGTTGAAATGGTGGATATAGATGCAGTGATTTCAAACTGTTTATTGTGGCTGGGAGTTACTGCTCCTAGAGCAGAGGCAGCCGAACTGAATGCATTTGTGCATTTCACCATCTTAGTTTTTGAGCTGGTATATTAGTGTGAACTTTGTACTAAGGTACCAAAGGATGGATTTCAGTATCTGTTGTGCTACACCCATTGTGTTCTGCCATCTCTGTTAGGAAGATCATAGCTTTGGACATAGAGGCCCTCATGGCAGATAAAGGCAGTAAAATCCTAAACCACAGCAGCTAAACCCACCCAAGATCATCTATCAATCAGACATCTTAGAGGAGAAATCTGTTTTCTTAACAACTCTACCTGCTGTGATTATATTATGAAGAAATTTTATCCAAGAGAAGCTTCCATGCATGGTGAAGGAGGAGGAAGAACCAATCTGTAATGGATCACAGAGCACCAGATTCTCATTTCAGAGAAAGAAAACATGATAGAAGTTGAGCTTGCTGCTTCTGCTTAACACATCCTCATATTGGTGTCAGTGCTCATTGGCCCAGAGACGGGGTGTGTGTTTGTCTCTGTGCCACCTCGACCGGACGGGACGTTGCGGGATAACAACTGCAACACTTAACACACTGCATTATTGCAGTTGCTATGTATATTTTAATGTTGGTCTAAAAGTTAAAGTCACCCTGACGACTTCTCCAAGTATGAGCTGCTTTACCCATTCTTTACAGAAAGTTGAATTCTGATGAGTTATCTTTATTATTAAATTGTCTGGCAAACTAAAAAAGAAAAAGTAAAACGTCATGGTTGCAGAAGAAAAGGCAAAATGTGCTGTTGGAGAAACACTATTTGGTTTAAACCAAGGCATAAATGTGTATTGCTCCATAGTGTGTTTTTTTTATGGTGTATACTTTACTTCTTAACTGTATTTGTTTGGTTTCACTTTTCATCATAGTGAGGCTTGGAATATATACGTTATCTGTGTAAGGTCCTAGATATATAGGTTACTTATGAACAGGGAAGGAAAGGAAGCTCTTGTCCTAAATAGGACACTGTAATACAGAAGCGTATGGCTTATTTGAAAAGGCTTACAAGAGGGATCTTCAAGTCTTCAAGCATTTTTGAAAGAGAGTATTAATATGAAGACTTCACTTCCAAGTATGAAGAGAACTAAATGCGTGCCCAAAATGCATTCTTATCTTTTGCCTGTAAGTAGTGATCACCCAAAATAGTGTGCACAAACGACCATTTTTATGTATATTTGACTGTGTGGGTTTGTGTGCATGGAAGCTGCTAACCTAGAAAATACTTCACTAAACAAGCAGTGTGGGGTTTTTTGTTTTGGTTTGGTTTTTTTAGTTTTAAGCTTTGCTGTGAAGCTGTATTTATAAAGAATGGTGGTCACCTCAGATACCTGAATATCTACTTTCACCTGCATTGTCCTGGGATAAATGATACAGTTTTTTGAGGTGTGAATAGGTTTTGTAGTAGTGAAGACTAGACTTGAGGTGATCATAGTTACACACGACCGTGTTTCTAGTTCATGGGAAATTTCAGATACATAATGGCTGCTTCAGGTTTGTGGATGGGTTTCATGAAGTATCTTCAAGAGACTCAGTTTTCAAAATCTGCTATGGACTCACTATATGAAAATCAGACTTATTTTGGAAATTGTTTCCTGCAAGTGAGACTGAAGCGTTCAGAATAGCCACTCAGCAGTTGACAGATCCCTCAGTCATTCAGGTAAAATGCCAGAGGGCATCCTCATTCCCTGGAACCCCTGTTTCTTGGGATTACTTTTTGTCTACATCAATAAGGGAAGTTTGTGCTTGGGTGACGTGGCATTCTTGTTGGCAGCTATTTTAAAACCATTATAAAATCCACTCTGCAAGATGTTGGAGTTGCCACATATCTGATCCCTTGCAGTCCTGTTGTGAAACATGTTTCTTCAACTTTGCTCTTTCCAAAAGTACTAGAACTTTATTGCATCAACATGAGAATAAAGAGAGAAAAAAATACATGTTTCAGTCAGATGGTTGAAAATAGGGAGGAAAGTTTTATTGGTTGACAATTTTTCATTTTGCATGTGTTTTACTTGGGGATAGTGGTGGATATGATACCTTGATAAGAACTTCACTGAAACAGGAAATATGTGCATATTTCTACCAAAAATCTGGAAAATAGTATATCTTAAGGCCAAATCAGAGGATTTTTATGAGGCATTTGAAAGAGGAGAGGTAAAGCAACTTGTTTCTACTTGAGGAAAGCAACACCTTTTAGGAAAATGTTAATTAACACAATATTGACTGTGATGTAATATGGGGGGAGGGGAGGGCAAACTTTAAAAATGCGCTTGTTATCGTGATAACCTACCTAAATCAAAGGTTATCCTTTGATATATCTAATACATGAATGTAGTTGTCTTACACCAAAAGCAAAACTGTATTTAACATCATGCTAGTCTAGATGTGGCTTAATAAAATACACACTCTGCATTCTGCAGCTTTGGCTCGTACGTGCTGGGTGCCATGGAGAGTGGCATGAAAAGGCAGTGCTAAGACAGGTAGACAGGGTCATAGCAAGATTGAAGTAACCACTTGGCGTAGGGGGCTAGGATGTAGCACTGAGATGGGAATGCAAATAGAACTGTATAGAACCTGGAAGGTGAAGACAAGGAGCTTAACCTCAATGTAGAAGCAGAACGGGAGCCAGCAAAGACATTGGAGGAATAAAGTGATGTAAGCAGGACGATGGGTGAGGATTTGGATGGCAGCATTTTCAGATAGCTGGTGTAAAGGAAGTCAATAGCTGGAAGCCCCAGAGTGAGTGCCTGGCCTTTAGTCTCCAGGGACTTTTATCAGTAAGAAAACTGCACAGGGTGGTTAGGGCTGAGGTTGGGGTTAAAAAAATAAAATTGCCAGCAAGTTAGAATTCATCAGGAGTCCGATTGCATGGCAAAGGTGGGAAGCGAGTGACGATTGCCTAACTTGTAACCAGTTGAATAGAAGCCCTGGGGTGTGGGAGCTTTTAAAGATTGTTTTTCTTCCTGGTGTATGTATATACTCAGCAGCATTTCTGAGGGAGTTGCACTAATTAACTCTTCTCTTCACCCTCACCCTCTTAAATCTGAGCTGAGTACAGCAGCACCGATCAGAATGGGATATATGGGACACAAGATCCTTTCTACCCAGGGCAGGCTGACAGATGTTCAGAGTTTTGGAGCAGATGTTTGAGTCTGAATCTTAGTCATTCTGTGTGATTTGTGTTGGTAGCTAGCGGAGGCCAACTTATTTATCTGGGGAACTCCCAGTGAGGTAGAGACACTTACTCTAGATGAGTTCCTGTTCAGCAGCTATTGAAATGACATGCTGGAATAATCCTTCTACGTAAATGTTTCTTTTCTTTATTCTTTCAAGTGCTTGCTGACCTCATTTCTATAGTATTTCCACAGGGTACATCTGGTTTTGGTTGTTTCATGACTCAGTATTCCAGTTTGAAAATGCAGTGTTGTGATTTAGAACATCGTGTCAGGACAGTGATATACAACTACCTATGACCTAAATGTTGTTGCTTTTGCCCTCTGAGGCACCGCTCCTGCCGCAGGCCGGGCTCCTGCCGTGGTGCGGGGTGTGGGGAGGCCCAGGCTGCACAGTCTGGACAAATGGCACAGCTGCTGCTGGTTTTTTCATCCCCTCAAGCCTGTTTGTCCTTTGTGCTCAAACACTGTTCTCCCCAGTGTCAAATATTCCTACCTGGCTGTAGCATTCAATTCCCGCTAGAATTTCTTGAGCTGCAATTATGTCTTACACATTTACCCTTTTTCTTTTGCTCTAGTCCGTTTTCTAAATTTGAGTAGCTGGGGGTAGATGCACTGTTTTATTGGTGTTAAGGCAATTGGTACAGGTTACTGGGATAACATTCTATTATGCAGTGTGAGCTGCAGTCAGAATTGTTTACTCTAATGCTTACTCAGCTTTTGTACTTTTCTGTTGAGTGTGAGTTCACATACATTGTCCAGAACCCTTTTCTCAAGCAGGTGCATTTTAGTATTTATCCAGGTTGTGACATCTGTCTCAGTGGTGCTAAAAATATTCAGCTCTCTTGCAGTTTTTTTTGAAAGAAGAGTTAATGATAATAAAATGAATTATATAGTTTCTTTTTTTTTCCCCTTCATTATTTTCCTGTAAAAACTTCGAGTTGCCCACACCTTTCAGAGATACACATCTGTCTATCAAAGATACTACATGTCATAATCTTACACACACAGAGGAACATATTTGAGTGGGAGCTGAGGAATTCTGGTTAAATGTGTCACTCAAATGTTCAAACGATACTCTCATCATACTCTCATCAGTTTCAAGATGGATTGTCAATTTATATGGCATTTAACAGTTAGATTATGGTTCAGCATCATATAAACACTTTTCTAGAATTTGGTAATTTATAATAATTTAGTTTAAGGCGGAAACGCTTCCTGGAAATTTACTTGCATTAAGTTACTACTTTAACTTAAATAACTAGGAGGTAGAGAAGGAGTGAAACTAGACTAGAATATAAAACATATTTGCTTAAGACCCATGTAATGATTAAAAGTGAGAAAATAAGGAAGCTGGCTTAATGAATACTAATGCTTCACTCTGCTGTTGACACTTCTGTCTTCCACTCTTTTCCATTGGGTTACCTGATAGTGTATTTTACATCAACAAATGTATGCTCGTTTTTAAGTGATGTCTTTTGAAAAAATCATAAAAATTGATGATTTGTGGGTTTTGTAGAGGATGACATCATTTTAACAGGCAACATTTGATACCCAGATGCACTGCTTGTTTTGCTAAAATTTTAAGGGATGAAGACTACCAGCTAGATAGTATCCTTCTCAGAGGTACATCACAAGGAACGTCATACCTCCTCATTGTATAGGTGAACAGGATTATTTTTTTTCCCAAGAGAGCAGAAGGGAGCGGGAATTCTGGGTTTCATGTAAAAAAAACAAAACAAAACAGTTATTAAATATTTAACATTGTGGGTGAGAACAGAGGTGCCATATATGCCTATGTAGTCACTTCTATGTATCTCATTATCTATGAGAGCAGTCAGAGGTGTGCTCTCAGAGCTTCATAGAAAATGATGACATGGGGGAATTTCATCGAACAAAAGTATCCTAACTTTTCCCTGGAAAGACCATATTCTTGCAGAGATACGATAAGTTGTGCCAACATTTAGTGGCTTCTTTTCATTCCTTGTCAGTTTCTTCCATAATTTTTAAGGTAATGATTGATATTAATCAGCACATGCTCAAAAAAAAGAGGCCTTTTTTACTGGAACAAAAACTCAAGGAAACAAAATAGGTTTTGTGATTTGCTTCTTGGAAAGCTAAACGCAGAATGACAGCTTTTACAGCCACATTGTACTGTGCAGAATCTTAGCATGCCAGGCCAGGTTGACAACACTTCTCAGAGCCACTTGGCCCATGAGTTCTAACTTTATTTCAGAGTATCTGCTCATGAGCAGAAGAATATTTTCAGGGTCTCTGGGCTAGCTATCCAGTACTGTTTGTGAAATCTAATTTTTGAAATGCTGTTGCAGAAATTGATACTGAAGAATTCCTAAGATATTCTTTAGAGGCTTAGTTACTTTCTGATAACTAATCTCAAAGAATAATATTTGGGCATGTGGAAGGCAGAGAAGAACCTCTGTCAACTTTTTCAAGAAAAAGAGGTGAACTGCTTTTATTAAAATTGCTTAACAATAAAGCCAATGATTACAACCAGACATTAATTTTCACAGGTTATTCCCTTACTCTTATCTTGTACAAAAAGCTCCATACAACTTCCAGTTCACAGGATGCTGCTGGGAATGTTGGCTCTGTGTTCCTGGTGTTTTTGCAGGTGAAGTTAAAATAGCCATGAGTCCAGCACATCAGCTTTTTAAGACCATATCCTTCTTTATTACCATAACTATTTATCAGTGACAGAGAGTGTTTGTGGAGAATCTAGGGAGCCCGGCTGTAAGGTCAGTGACATTACAGCGATGCTAGAGCCTTTGGAATGAATGGGAGAAGGAAAAACATGAGGATAGCTGTCATTGCTTATGGTTTAGCTGGGGTGGGGGATGGAGCTGGAAGGGTCTGCTAATACAAGAGTAAAAGTGCTTCTTCAGGGTCTTTGTAAGTGAGATTAGCTCCAAATCCCACTGGTGCCCTTTATTACTACTTCAGCACCATTAAAGAAATGGTTTTTGGGTCTGAGATAAGATAATCTGCATATTTATGGCATCTGCTGCTGTATTGCTCTAGACATACTGGGGCTGACAAAATTTCATTAATTTCAGGACGGAAGGATCAGGCAGCTTTTCAGAGTCTGGTATCTGCTTTTCTTGGGTGACCTCTGGCATATGAAAGTTTTTTGTTTGTTGGTGGAACCAAGTGATAACATTCCTCTGTGGGTACTGAAGGGCTTATTTCTCCTTTATCATTCCCATTTGGAGTTTCTTATCTTGTATGATTGACAGAACATAGAAATGCTAAATATTAATCTACTTTGTAAAAGCATTTGAATATGAAAACTTTCTTCTTTCCCCTGTACAATCTAGTAATCTCCATTAAATTTTTGTACTAACGTATGTCCAGAGTATTGTAAAATAGCACCAAATGCATTGACTACCACTAATAGAGTAATTGATTTATTTCCTGGAAAACAACTTCTGTGCTTTCTCTAGTGTTTTAAATTAATCCTGTCAGTAATAAATACATATTCTTAACACCTCAACACTTTGTATATACTATATTTGTCATTAATTTATTTTTTATTTTTTTTTAAACAGGATTTATCTGGGGAAGGCTACAGAGACACTATTGGTGATGAACACTTTCATCTAGAAGGTATTTAAAGAACAATTTTTCTTGGTTAATATTAAAGGACATTGGAGTAAGTCAGTGAACAGTTAGTGTGAGAATGCTGTTCTTGATATACTGATGTGTCATTTGCCTGACAAAACTGCTAAGATGGGAATAGGGTATTATTTCTGTATGTCCTACCACTGTCATCCTAGTATCAAAAAAAATCACCCAGTTGTATCATAGAGACCAAGTGTTTTAATTCAAGGTCTCACGATTTTTTTTCCAGGTAGTTCTCTTGACATTGGTAGCAGTAGTGAATATCGCTGTCCCCAGCAGAGGTGGCAGATGTGATCACTGAAAACATTAGCATTGGGGTTTGCGATGCGCTTCACACCCTTTTGTGTTACTCAAACCAGACTTAGAAACTCCTGCATTAATTTCCAATAAAGACCAGAGACTCTTACTCAATACATTTCTCTCGAATATGAACGGAATCATTATTGCCTCAGATAACTTCTTCTTTCCAAGGCTCATCTCCTCTCTTCCTCTGTAATCAAGCCTCTCCTTGCACTGGAGGTGGAATCATTGTTGTGGTGGGAAAGGCCTTCAGGGACCTTGAGTATGGACACTTTATTCTGTGTGCCAGGGAACACATCTGAGGTACCTTGAACGTCATTGAGCAATTAGGGTTGATGAACGGAAGAGATTAGTTTGACAACACTGTTGCTCATTCTTTTAAAAGAACAAGGAAATGAGGCTTCATAAACTCTCTGGGAAACTCTCTAGTATTAAACAAGTGGTTGTGTGGGCTATATGCTAGATTTACATTATAGGCTAGTGGAAACAATATGCCCAGTTTATTTAGAGCAATGAACCATGTCAAGCTTAACTTGGAGATTTATGTCCTTTTGTAGTCCAGTCACTTGCTTCTGGTGGTAGATACTCCTGTCGAAACAAATCTTGAAAGATTCTCTATGCCTGTCTTCCAGTTCCTTACCAGTGAAATGTGTTAATATACCGTGTTTCTTGGATCCCATGTTTCTGTCATGTCTGTAGTTTACAAAGAATGTTCCCTGGTATGTGCCTGCAACATAGGAGGTCGATTTCAACTGGTGCTTGTAGGCTACTGTTGAACACAAAAGCAAGATACGCTTGCCATGATAAAGTCAGTGCTTGATAAAAGTTTTTCAGTATTTAACTTCACCAGTTTTCCTTTCTGCTCATAGTAGGACATAACTCTAATGAAAGGTAGCTTTTGAATTTTCAGAATTGTAGAAGAATCTACTTAACACAGGATATTAAATGTCAGTGAGGTGAATAATTTCATTTTTCTGTGTCTCATTCTACCTTTCCTTGCTGCTAATTATTTCTTGCTTTGTTGTGTAGAATTGTCTTGCACAGCAAACATAATATTCAATATATAATATTTCCAAGCTAGTCAGCAGCATGATTGTTTTTAATAGAGTGTAAAACCTTTCAGGCTACTGTAATTTCAGTCTTTCACCAGTTTTACATTATACCTTCTGATGCGTCTCATTTCTTATGAAGCAGCTGAGTAGTGAAGACAAGATTTAGATACCAGCAGGTGGTCCTTTCTTTGTGCGCTACCACTGGAGAAGAGCTGTTCTATGGCATCTTTCCAGTTGGGAGCCAGGTAACTGTTGCCATCCAGTGCTCAGGCAAACACATGCAGCTTGCCAAGGCTTGGTCCTCATCCCTTCTGGTCTCAAATCTCCAGGCTATGCTGGGGACAGTGTTAGCCACTTCCCTCTTGAATGGAATATTGAAAAATCTTATAATTAACAGATGATACTGGAAGCATTGTGTTAAAGCAGGGTGCTTTCACCCTTTTTTTATAACTCCATGCTTTTTACTGGCATACTATTTTTTGATGATTGTGATAGTACTAGCATAAAATTGTGATAATAGCATAAAGTAAAGCTGAAACACGATTTGAGACCCTTATTAGGGCACAGCTTGAATTCTGTGTGGCTTAGGTACAAGATGACCACTGTCATGGCTCTTCTCTGCATAGAAATGTTTTGTGTGAAAAAGAATTAATATTCTAGAAAGTATATTAATCTTTCCATCTAAAATAGTTGTTCTGCCTTTAGTTTGCTACCTCAGTCTTCGCATATGTACTGGTGTAACACATATATGTTGAATGATTATACTTTCATCTGTCATATATATATATATGACATATATGTTTATATGTCAGATAACATCAACATCATAGATAACTAGTTTCAGAGACAGGGAGCTGTAACACACTGAAACATGGTTGGTTGGGCTAAGCTCACAAAGGACACAAATGGCAAAACAAAGACTTGAACGCAGCTCCACCAAGTACCAGGCAAGTGTCCAATCAATGAACTATACTCTTGTCTTCATAAATACACAGTAGGGATGGAAAAAATGAAAAGAGAAACATTTCTCAGATTTGCAAAAAAGCACAGCAGGTGCCACAGTTCTCGGTTAGGGGAAAGTTATAGCCTTCACACTCAGAGACTATTGGAGAATAAATCCGAGTTCTTCAGAAGACTCTGACTGAAAAGACAAAGTGGCAATAAGAGAAATAATTGAATTCCTTTTTTTGTTTTACATAGCCAAGTTCATTACCTTTTTTTTTTCCCTTCCTCTCTTTTTTCCCCGTCTTAGCTGTCTGAGCAGTACAGATAAAAAGAACTCTCTCTGCTGGATTTAACTTCTGTGTTGTTATGTAAAGCTTGATCAAATCCTTTCGTCTTAACAGACTTAACTGGCCAACAGCAAAAGGCTCGGGATTCTGGGATTAAGATTGTATTTGGTAAGAGGACTGGTGCATTAGTGCTTTCTTTTGAACTATAGAAAGAACAAAGTAAACATCAAAAGCATTAAGCCACGAGAGCGGATTGTTGACTCAATGTTGCTGCATGACAAGAGGTTAGAACTCAATAGTGGCGATTCTGTTTACTGAGTGCTGTGCAGAAAGAAACAGTTTGGCCAGTATTGTCTGTTATATCCAGCACCTGCATTTGATTTTGCTGCTGGGCAAGTCAGTAAATTGAAATTTTTGGATTTTCTCTTATGTGGTCAGTGATTTCCTTAGATAAGAGACACCAATGGGAACGTCAGTCTCTTCTTATATTACTCATACTCTGTTTCCCTTTTTCTTCTGTCATTAATAATATGACAGTTGATATAGGTTCTGTAGTGGATTCATTTGCAACTTTAACTCCAAGTTTAGCAGTGCTTTCCCTCTGCATTCCAGCGACTTCCACTTGCCAAACTTAGAGGACTCAAGCAATCTGCTGTGGCTGTGTACAAACTTCTCACGCTTGAGCTTTCTTGTCCAACAGTTTCTGCACAGGAAGCATGTGCTTCATCGCTCTTCATGTCTAGGATAAAAGAGCTTGCATTTTCTCTTCCTTGTCCCTAGATAGAATAGTAGGTTGCCAGAACTGAATGGCTGGAGGTGGCTCTGAAAGAAGTCACAAAAACTAGCATGGACATTGGGAGCTATTTTTAATTTCATTTCAGTGGTGAAGCTAAAATGGCAGGCAGGAATTGAAGGTAGCATTAAACAGCAAGTCACTCTTCCATCATGATGACATACTGGTGGCTCAGAAAGGTATCTGTTATTAATGTAATCAATAATGACTTCCAAGTTCTCTCTCTGCTCTTCAAGGCATAAGTAAGCTTTTTAATGAATTGTTCAAGAGTCCTGCCCTTGTTTTCCAGAACTTTTTTCACCTCTTTTTTCCAGATGCTTTGGGAAATTTTCACAGCTAAAGCACGTAGACCAGGAGGGCTTTCTTATCCCTTGAACATTTAGAAGCTCTTCAGAGCAGCCTGTTTTCTCCCTGCTTGTGACATCTGAACCAGAAGCAGGAAGATCTTCCTCTGACACAGAGTAATTGTGGAAAAGAGGCAGTTTCCTATTTGTCTCAATACAAGCTCTCCCAAGCCCAGTGGGATATAGCTATCAGTCAATTTGGCTGCCTTTTGGAGTTGAAGGTGAAGTCCTTAAGCTCAGGAATCACAGGATCAGAATCCTGTGATATATATAACTATATCTAGTTATATAATAATGCGTTTTCTCGTGTCACTGTTCTCCTGAAAAGTATGATTTAAGTGTTTCTAGTAACCAGAAATCTTGCATCTCTGTAAGATCAGTCTAGCCCTGTACCTGTCAGAGAAGCCCTCTTGGGCTAATAGCAATCTGGTCCCTGTTTCATTTGTCAGCGGAGAGTGATGTCTTGATTATTATTCTCTCAACAGAAGACGGGAGAAGATCCAAGCCTTCCTGGTGCCTTATCTGAACATGATACCCAAAGTCCTGC